>NW_005054443.1:64443-85942 GCF_000277835.1 Geospiza fortis
ACTGCCAGAAGTTATTTTTGGCACACACTCTTATTTTGTAAACCCTTCCTCCTCTACTACCTCCACTATTATCTTCACCTAGCATTTTCCTTCTGCTCTGAAACCACACTTTGAACACAGACAGAACCAAAATCCAGAGTCTTTCTGAGAATTAAACAGGCATGCTGTGACTGTAGCTACAGCCATGCCAATACAGGGTGTGGAGCTCCTATGAATTTGCCCAGAAGAAATAAGAAAGAAATGGTAAGAAATTGCAAGAAATTGCTTAAGTCTGAACCAAAGGGACCACACTGATAGTCAGAACAATTGAGGAAGAGTCTAAATAAAATAAGATACAACAATTAATTTGCATTTAAAAGAATAGTGATCAACATTTGGTAAACATCTTTTTGCAATGTAATTATGTTCAATTTACTTTGGGGAAAAAAAAATTCCACTTGAAGCTATTTTCTTTACTAACAAGATTCTTAGGAAAATAATCAATTTTATAAAGTGTACTTAGAAAGATTTAAATAGGAAAAAAGATCAGACCATTTGCCTTCATGTACAATTTGATCAGATAGCATGTAATAGAGGTGACAAAACCCTTTGAATTTTCCTCCACGACTTGAATTTCAGCTAATTTTCTTATGCAAATAAGAGCTAACTAGTTACTTTTAAAATTCCATCTATTTTGACTACAAAAACTCTAAATAGATTATTCGTAGCTCTCGAGTTTAAGTAGTTTTGAGTGTATTCTCATCTCAGTGCACAGACAGCTATGCATAAGCCTCTCATTAAGGATAAACCACCTCTCACTGAAATGAGAATATACCCCTAAGGGTTTCTGAATTAAATTCGTGTTTCTTTATTCATCCAAATTATTTTTCATTTTCATAGCACATTAACATAGTCTCTGTAACTTCATGGTAAAGGCAGATATACTCCTCATAATCTGCACTAGGATATGAAAATGTACAAGGCTGTGCAGTTTTAGCACATCTGTTAGAAGGTGGTGGTTGGAAGATGCATTGGGCAAGACAGTTTTTCTGTGTCAAAACCTCTGTCAGTGCTCAAGGATTGTCTGCTACTTGTCAAGACTTTTCTGTTATTTTTTTAATACACCTTAAGTTACCTTTTTGTCAGTCAGAAGATAGGCAAGAAGTTCTATTTGACAGAATAAATGGAATATCTGATAATCAGGCTAAAGGGAGACAGAAACAGTACATAAACTCAGTTCAGCTCTCATTAAGCCAAAGCTTGACTGTGTTTTGCACAGGGTCCAGGGGTCCAGCAGGGTCCAGCATATACCAAGAAATATATATGATCTAGATCCTGACCTTCACATTGATTTTTTTAAGTATCCATGCAACCGATTTGTCAGTTTGTGTTCCATTGCCCCTTTACCCACACATGACAGATACTTGTCTATCAGCCTTCAGCTACGAACTCTAAATTTTTCAGTTTAAACTACTTCAAATTTTTCCTTGGCTCACTCTCAACTCAACTGGAAACCAATTAACTGATCAACAGATCAAAACATGCTTGAAATCAAGACCTGACATACTTTTTTCACCCTTAAACTTTAATAATGAGCAAATAAAAATTACATAGATACCAATGAAATGCAGGAGACATGAAAAAGAGCAAACTTTTTGTGTTTTGAAAACCCATGTGCCTCTGAAGCTAACAGGAAGAGAGAAAAGTAATAATTTTAATGTTTGTCTTGGTGCTTATATTTTTCCCTTCCCCATATTTCTACAATTCATGTTATTGCTATAGTATCCATTAGGGAGAAATTTGCTGAACAACTTTTTCAGATGTGTCTAAGCAATTTATTTCTTTAAAACTTCTTCAGAATAACAGAAGTATTTTAAAACAAAGTACTTATATATATTTTTTTTACTGTATATTTAATATATCCTGGTTGGAAAACAAGTCTATAAAGCAGCGGCCAGAAGTTGATCTTTAACTCAAAATAAATGTGAAAAGAATTAATTTGATCCCATCTGTAGATTAAAATACATTTGTTTTTGGCTATGAAGGGCTTGAGTCTAAGGGTTGCATAGGTCCATACTCACTTGGGATGTGACACTGTGCTGAACATGGCATGTTCCAAAAATTCTCACTTCTCACAAACATCAGCAGAAAACAAAGTCTCTCAACCCACAGGACAGGTCTCCCCAAAGCATAGTACTCTAGACCACTAACAGAATAGTCTCTTTCCAAAGATGAACTAAACCAGTGTCTATCCTTTATCATGTGTTTTGGTTTAGAAAACCTACATAACTCACACAGTTGTATAATTTCATAAAGGAAATTTAATCCTTCATTTACATTGTTTCTCACTTTAAATGCTAGATGCTCCAGGATTTACTGAGATATCTTTCATATAGCCAAACCCCTAGCTAAGAGGGAGAAAATGTTACTTGGAGGATAATCGGATACCAACCTGGTTTAGAAGTCATTGTCTTCTGCAGGATTAACATTTATTTAAAAATCAGAAAATATTCATAAAGCAGGAAAACAAAATTTATACTACACTGAAACAAACTTTCTGCCTTAAATTGTGGTAATGTGGACATTTCAAATTCAAACAAAATGACCAAAAAAAAAGGTCTATGGGAGCATTCATTACTTGCAACTGCCTCTTAAAAGTTTTACACAAATTTTAGTAAAATACCAAACCTACAAAAATAAAGCTCTATATGCCAGCAACTCTTTATTACTTATATTAGCTTACATTTCATACTCATTACAAAATAGAAAAACCAAAATAAAATTGAACCCACTGGCTTACTAATTTTCTTTTTTTTTCTAGCACACAGTGAAAACAATTTTTTAAAGCCATAAAAGAGATTTGGTTATATACCTTCTGTTAATTTAATAGGTAAAGCACAAAAATTTCAGTGTTGGTATTTAATGCCTAAGGTAAAAATTACTGAATTTACCAGGACACACTCTCATACTATTGATTCCAACATATTTTGCATACAGAATGATGAATGATAACATCCCTCATGGAGTTTCAGTAAGCATTCCAGCACATTTTTTCAGGATATGCAGAGAATATTATTTATCAAACATGCTCACTCAGACAGGAATTTGGTTCTGGAACACAGTGAGTGTGAGTCAACACAGTGAGTCAAAAGCCCTTAGATACTCTCCACAAACACTGAGCAGGCAGGTCAAGGAGATTAGACACGCTTGTGCATCATGCCAGCAGTAACAGTGTGCACTGGACTAACATGACTCAGAAGGATGCATTACACACCAAAACCTTTCAGAGTTCATGTTCTGTCAGGACAGTTGCTCTGCTGCCCTGGCTCACAGGTGCACAGCTGCAGAAAAATGTCCCCTTCCAACAGAAAATTTGGTCTCAGCACAAAGATTTCCCCACATCTTTTCTAATCTGATTCCCTCCAGACGTTTTTAAGCAGAAAACTATTTTAAGCAGAAAATTAAAACACACAATGCAAAATATCCCCCGAATTCAAATGAGTGGGTTTCTAATATCAGGTGTTATCCAAAAGGTTTATTCTGACTGACTTCTTCTGTTCACCAAGGTGTGAAAAATGCACAAACAGGAGCACTAAGGCAGCAAGGGAGCTCACAGTCACTAAAGATAGCAGCAATATCAGTGTCAGTGTCTTTGCTTCATCAATGGAAGGCTGTTAAAATGGAAGGCTACTGTACCAACTACTGCATTTACACATTATTATAAGAAAGTCAAGCAAATCTGCACCTCAGTAGCAGTGCTTAAAATTGGAGTGGTAACTAAAACAGATGTGAAAATGAGATGAGAAAAGTCAGTCACTACTTTAACCACACAAGAAGTCTACTTTGAAATCCCAAGGGGTAGGAGAAATGTTCAGTATGGCATAAAAGCTTTAAGCAAAAGGGGGTCTCCAATGTATATTTTACACCCACATTTAAGTGAGATCTATAGCTTTCTGCCTTTGGATTAAGAAAAGTATAAATTGCACTTCAAGCTTGCTGAGCACATGCTGTGCAGGCCAGATTCTTCTGGAACAAACAGACATTCAAATAAAAACCCCTGCATGCTGCTCTGAAGTAAGAAAGTTATGAATTTGGATCATCAAGATAAACTGACAATATTATAACTCCATAGCAAAATTAATGTAGTCATATAATCTGACATAATTCCTATCTTCAGGACTGTTTTTAAAAGCCTTACCAGCACTGTTAAATTAGATCTGTCTAACCTCTGAACTTTACAGCACAGGAGCTATTGAAGCTTTATATCCTATGTTAATAGGATGCATGCACACTTTATATGTTTATACTAAGTTAAAATTCCTGTAAGAATACACCTACAAATCAAAAGGAACTCTGGATATGAGATGTATATCAGAGTTTGTTTATATCTGTCATACTGGCAAGTTGTCCAAACCCTGTTTCATTGAATGTGTTAAACTGAGTTCTCCAAGGGAAGAAGCCATGTTGGTATAGTTTTGGAAAGAATACCTAAAAATATATGAAGACAGTGAATGTTTCAAGCCCTTGGAGACTCTTAACCTATACCAGAATAGCCTTCATGTTTAACAGCACTCCCAGGGTCAGCCAAACACGTAATATGCAACCTCTCTCTGTCCACTATAGCCAGGCATGGACCTCTATACCAGATGACTATGACTAAATATTTCTTATAATTCTTTGATGCTAAAAAAATTAAATTATTAAGGTATGAACATGAGCATGAAAGCATAAATAATAGTAAAGCATGTAGTAAAGCATGTATAAATGTGAATTAAAAACACTGCTGCCCCCCAAATCATATACTTTGGAATATGTTCTGAATCTCAAAAGCATGCATGTTTTAGTTTGATGCATTTCATATACCAGCTTTCACAGCATGTTCTTATTTCCACTGCATCATGAATTTGCTCAAGGCTAATGGCTCCCAAGGGAACTGACATTGTATTTGTATTTTTTTCAGTAAGTTACTGAAAATGATATTGTTGTGAAGAAATTACATAGTGTATGCTCTAAATGCTTGGAAAAAGAAATAGAAGTAAAATAGGACTGTATCTTGCATCTCTGTTTTTTGTTTGTTTGTTTGTTTGCATTCAATTATCTCATCTACTTCTCTTTTAGAAGCCTGCTTCAGTTAGTGGACTGGACTACACTCTGTATAGAAGCAGATTACATCCCACACAACTAAGCCATCCATACACATCTATTCATCAAGGAATGCGAGTGGCAAGTGCAATGACCAGGGATCTGAAGGACAGCAAAGCAATTTTTCCCATCAGGATCAACGTTATAGAGGCAAGATGTGTGCAGGCTTTAAGCAAAACACACAGTTTAAATGCATAGAGAAACATATGAGGCACAGAGGATGGAGAGGCAAGAGAAAGCACATTGGGATTGCCAAATGAAGGAAATAATAGTTTTTCAGAACAGACCTCCATCCTGAAATATCTCAGCTCCTTCTTCTAGAACACTGATTTTTCCATTCTTTACCCTTGGGGTGGCAAGCAGCATCTTGATTGAAGTAAGGCAAGCAGTGATGATGACAATGATAAGAATGAAACTGTTCAAAGTAAGGAGCAAGAAAGTTCACAGTAACAGATTTACATCAGGTGTTTAGCTTCACAGAAGCAGCACCTGAGATTTTCATGTGACTGATGTTATCTGAAAAGAGAGCTACCAAAATGCCAACAATCCTAAACTGCATGTCCTTCTGAAGGTACACAATGCCTTTCTTATTAAGAAAAGTGAAAATTGCTTCTTAGCAAAAAATAAGAAGTCAGCAACGCCTGAGATTAGCTGCCTCTGGCTCACTCCCTTGGAGGAGTATGGGATGACATAGTCAGCTGTAGGTGCATGACTGAACTTGGGTGTACTCTGGCTGTATCTCCCCAAGAAGAAAAGCATTGTTTATCAAGAGGCATCTCTCAGCATGGCTCAGAAAAACTATCTGTAACTAGAGGTGCAATGATACAATGCCACATTGCAGCTCCCAAGCAGGAGAGGTTCTATAAAGAAGGAATACAGCCTGGGGAGGTTTCAAGCTCATCCTTTTAAAGTAATCTTTTTTTGTTATATGGTGCCTTTCACACAGATGTTTTTTTGGGTCAAGAAGTATGAAGGTATATCTCAGAAAGCATCACTATAAATTTCACCTGTTGCTCTTATACATTAGCATGACCAGTTCTAAGAGCCAGAACACTGGGACTAAGTGAGATCTGTTCCTATGTCGCACTCCAATGATAAATTAAAACTGAATTACAATAAAGCAAATGAAACACAGTAAAGAATGTTCGGAATGGAAAAATATTTTGATAGACAAGCACTGTAGATTGCAAAGGGAATACACTCAGGGTGTAGAGAAGCAGCTCATTAATGCGACAGAGAAATATTTGTTAAAGCTTGGTGTAGGTATAGATTCAATGGTTTTTAGGGACAAATCTCATGGCACTCATCCAAACAAAACTCCAAGTTAACTGAATGAGTGTTTTCCCTAAAGACTGCACTATTTGGTCCTTAGAAATGAAAAATAATCAAAAATAAGCAGTTTGGATTATTTTAATCCAATAGTAAACTAATTTACACAAATACCAAAAAGAAAAACACCCTTTTTTTTAGCTAATTAAAGCTAATACACTCCCAAAAGTCTACTTTATTTCTACATTTACTTATAAATTATACATTTAATATACAAATATCATAGTTTAGTTACTTAGAAACCCAGACTAAGCTTATAATAATAGCTACTGGCACAACCTAGTTAGACTGTTGATATTTCACTGCAGATACTGCAATTCAGAGTCTGTAAGTCAGGGATAAAATTTTGCATAAAACATTTCTAACTTAGTGAGTTTAGAAACGTAATAGAATTCAGGCTCTAAAAACAGATGTTACAGAGACAAATCTTGTGTAGGGATTTGAAACATCATACCTACGGACACTGAACTAAATTGGCTTAAATTGATCTCCTGAGTATGCTTTAAAATGAGATGGCTTCTCACATCACAGTCCCAAAAACATATTCCACGGAAGAAGGAAGACTCCCACTGAGATCAAAGCAGACAAAAATTTAGCACATGATTAATCCTAAAATTGAGGGTAGGATATATATGAAGTCGGTGTACTTTTATCACCTAAGTATGGTATCTCCAGATAACTCATTATTCAGAAGCTTGGTTTACATAAACAGAGTTTTCTCTCACACTGATCCTTCTGTTGCTCTTCCCTCCCTCAGTCCATTCTGCCTCCTCTGAAGCATTACCTTCCTTTCTTTCTGCCCATTACAACAATTCAATCTTGTTAATCTTTCATAAAATACTTCATCCCAGACAGATAGAAGATCAATTTTCTTATTTTAAACAATGATACATGAGTGTATTCTCATAAACCACAAAATGGTAATTCAGAAAGTAAAGAAAAACCTAGGAAACCACATAACATTTCAAAAAAAGTTTGGTTATACAAAAAATGACAAATTTCACTCTTAAGAAAGCTCTTGAGACTGAGAACTAACTCTGCAAAATCATTAATGTCTCCTGTATTATAAGAAGTCTTCCTCAATTAGACTGGAAGAGGCCTCTAGGTTCACAAATATTTCTCCCTTGTTATCACACATAACCACATCATATAAGTTCTTAGATGTGCTTAGCAAATTTAATCAGAAAATCAATCTTGAACTGTTGCTCTAAAACCTCCTGTAATTGAAAGTAATTTTTTTTTTCTGTTTTCCAGCCCATAACTATTCATGTGTGGATCATCTTGTGTATATATCACCACTATCCTTTGACTCAAACAGTTGTTCCCTCCCTGGTGTTCAGTTCAGTTCTTTGTGTACATATAGAAAGCCATTTTGTCACTTTTCAGGCTAAAGAAAAACCCTACAATATATTATCTTTCTTTTATGCGTCCTTTTGCCAAATATGAACCTTATTTAGCCAATGGGTGATTAGATTTCCACAGTTATTCAGATGAAATTCAACCACTAAGATTATGCAGTAAAATGTATTCTTCTGCCCCATTTCATGTCAAGCAAAACATTCTCACCATATAAGTAAAACTCCACTTCACAGCCATGAGGAAGTGGCAGGGGTCATGGAAATTCCATCAGCACACACAGAGAGGATTGGAAGGGATCACAGGTCTTCAGAAGAGTGAAGATCATAGAACCACAGAATGGTTTGGGTTAAAAGTGACCTTCAAAGCAATCATCCAGCTCCAATCCCCCTACTATGGATAGGGACACCTCCCAGTAGACCAGGTTGCTCAAAGCTGCATCCAATCTGACCTTGAACACTTCCAGAGATGGTAAACCCATAGCTTCTACATGGAACCTGCCCCAGTGCCTCACCATTCTCATAGGAAATGATTTCTTCCCATTATCTAAGCAAAACCCATCCCCTTTCAGTTTGAAGCCATTTCCTTGTCCTGTTAGGCACATACCCTTGTAAAAAGTCCCTCTCTGAAATTTTTTTAGGTCCCCACTACTTCCACTACTGGAACACTGCTCTAAGGTGTCACCAGAGCATTCTGTACTCCAGGCTGAACAACCCTAACTCTCTCAGCCTGTCCTCCTCCAGCACTCTGATCATCTTCAATGACCATGATAACCAAGACTAGAGGAAAGCTGCAGTCTGGTGATCCCTGGGAGAAGGATTATTGGTGGGAATGCAGCAATTTCCCTGGCAAGAAGGAAGAACCAAGTACACAAAGTATTGGCTTGGGGTCAGACAAGAGGGGGCAGAAGGTTCATCTCTACAGGCATCACTGGAGCTTACACATCTGCCTCATCCCCATCCACTCAGGCATACACTCTACCTTCCTCCTAGAGCAGCCCCCTCCCTTCAGCAGCAGCTGCTTGTCAGTCTGACTCATCCCAGCCTCAACCCCTAGTGCCTCTGGGCTGCTGATGTGGGAGCAGGCAGCTCGGGGACAGGTGACTTGGGCACATACAGGGCACAGAGCATTGGCACTGGCCAGCCCTCAGTGCAGGCAGAGCAGTACACTCCAGGCTGGCCTCCCAGGCACACACGGTGCTCGGTCTGCATCTGAGGAAATCTCTGTCCTGGCATGTTCTGTGTTAGCAGTGGCCTTTGCCTACATTCAAACCATTATTACAAGCCTTTGTAGTCATCCTGTACTCAGCTGGTTACCCAGACTTCTCTTACAAACAATGAATTCCCAAACCAAAAGAAATAATCTGAATAAGTCCTCAAGCACTAGCATGCTTGCACACTGATTGCTTGCACACTGTAAAGCTAAACTTCTTCACATTTCTGCAAATCTATCTAGTCCTCCTCTGAACTCCAGATATCTCCAAAACATTGACTTATTCCTTAGCATACTCCTACGCTTTATGCCAGGGTTGACAATGAAATACTAAGCCACAACAAATCTGAAAACCTAACTTTGATGAACGCAAATTCCCCCAATCCAGTACTGCTCCTGTCACCACAGTGGTATCTCCCTTGCCCAATATCTTGTCCATCTCAGTTCTTTGCTCTTCATGTTTCAAAAGTTCTCCAGTGGCACCGTAAGTAAGTGCTTTACTTAAACTTATCTTGATATCTGCCATATTTTCATGCCTTAAACACTCTTCACTAATGATTTTTTTTAAAGCTATAGATTGTTTAACAATACCTGCTTCTGCTAAGTCCATATAAAATTCCCTGCAACTGTTTACTGACCTCCACATTTCTAATATTTTCTCAAAAAATACATTTATCTAGGTATTTACCAATGTTAAGTAAAAATAAAGATCTTGCCACTGCACATAATATTTAAGTGAAAGCGAAAATTATGGGCAACTATTCCATACCTCCCATATCACTTCAACTGGTGGACATTGACATGTTCTGCAGTCACTAAGTGCCTGTTATGCCTCGCCTTTGCTCTCATAGTTAGCTGTATCACCCTTACCAACAGAAGAAATATGGTTAACACACCTTTCAGTCTACCCCTTAATGCCTATAATGAAATTGCTGTTTAATCTTCCCTTATCATATCTCATTCTTTGTTTTTTTTCTGTTCCTTTGGCTGAAAAACTGTTAAAACATCTCCTACTATATGTAACTAACCCCTGCTTTCAGCAGCTTCTGTTCTATCTTTTAATGGATTTCTTTTTTGATTAGCCTAGAAGGAATGGAACAGACAGACTTCCTAATTCTAAATAATTTCTGGAGAATGACCATTTTGTCCAGCTAAACGAGAAAACACTGGCACTAGTTTCAGATAGCTTCTTCCATGATAAAGATAATAGTGTTCCCCTCCCTCTCAAAAAATCCTGAGTTTATTTGTTCAGCAACTTCTCTATGTGCTTTTCTTAGCTCTTCTAAATATCCTATTTTGAAACTGAGGACCTGAAACATAATGTTAATACACTTTCATTTATGTTTCTATTTAAATCTAAATGAATGAGCTTGTGAACACCAAATTCAAAGGGTTTTTTACAACTTAATTTTAAAATAAAATTATTTTTCTAGTAATGACAACTTGCCAACTGTAGAGCAAAGCATTTAAGGCTATGACACTGATAACAGTATATTCTCTCCCTCTGAATTTCTGTGAGAGAGTTTTATCTTTCCTCATAACACTATAGAGATCTCAATCCACACAAAATTCTGCCTCTAGAGTTTTCAGGTAGGTCTCTCTTCATAACCAATATAGTTTCTTTTATCACTTCTCCCCAAAGATTTTGATCTAACAGCTTCTTTTACTTACACTACGTTTTCTTGCAATTCCATGGCATGACTAATTAATCATTTTAGGAGCTACCAGTATATTTAATGAAGAGACTGTATATTATTTCTATGGGTAAAAAGAAAATCTAGCCTTACAAAAGACCATAGCTGCAATATCTAGCAGAATTTGTGTTATGGTTCACACAACTGAAAGTATTGACATGGACTCTACAAATAAAAATAAATTAGATGCACACTCCAGAATCCCATAAGATGTTTGTTCACATTAAATAAGGGGGGCACAATTGACCTCCTAACTTCATTTATCCACGTTACATTGTTTCTCAAAATTTCCTTGTACTTTCAAACTAAACCAAGCCCTTGAAGAGGTTTTATATGGTGCAGCAGTGTATCTATAAACTATTAATATTTTTAAGGGCACCAGAATAAAATGCTAATTATTAGTATTATGATACATGTAAAACTGGTATATGGAAACTGGGTGTAAATACATCTCTTATTTAGAATTAGCCAGAGGGACAAAGTAGAGACCATATACCTTAAAAAAATTGGTTATTATTCCTTCCTTCTGTACAAAAGAAATTATTGCTACAGAAACACAGCTTTAAGGTGAATAATTTATCTTAGCTACTTGTCAAAAAATTTTCTATGAAAATAGTCAGAAAATCTAGGGAATATCTTGTTACAGATCTGTAAAACAAGTAAATGAAAGGGAAAAAAGCCCTAACACAAAAGCTGTACCTTCTTCAAAGAGGGTCATTAACTTAAAACATAAACATTAGCTTCTATATTATTTTGATGTTATTCAAAAAGAGAAAATAAATAGAAGATGGTGAACAATAAACATGGGCAGGAAAGAGGAATCAAGAAATAAAAGTTTGGACATTCTGTTATAGTAGGTTATGCTTTAGACATACTTCCTTTCATTTTTTTTTCTTTTAAGATACATTTGTAGGTAGAGATGTCAAAAAATTCACTGGGGCAAGGAAAATTTCGTTCTTCTTGCTTTACTTCCCTTAGCTCACCTATATATTCAATAAATTCATCACTTATTTCTTAAAAAACTTGTAGATCTGCATGATTAAATCCTTCAGTGAAGTTACTGTGGTCTGTCACAAACTACTTAATATATCAAGAGTACAAAACATAGTAGGAAATATCACACTGTAAGAAAACACTAACCCTAGAATACTATTCTGGCTATTTCTCTCTTCAAAACAAATATTTGCTGTCATAAAAACAAAACAAAGGAAGTCCTATTACATGCTACAAAGTAGCTCTCTCTATAACTGTAGCCACCAGGTGTTGATGTTACAAATTGTTTGACCATTTGCTTTAATAGACACAATTTTCCATTTGTAACAATAACTAAGAATATGAACAGGAAAGTAAAATGTTACTATAAGCACAATCTGTGAATTGACATGACAATTCACTTGTATTTTTTTAGGCCTCCTCAGAGGTCAACACTGAGATCAGGAACAATGTTAACTAATGAGATCAGACCTGCACATGACTTCATCTTGTTTAGCTTCTCAGAGGACAATAATAGGTTTCCCTGAGCCCATGCTATATCCAGTCTGATCACATATACACTCTAAAGTTCAAGTGCCTTAGTTATTCACTAAGTTTTTGGGACTTCATTAACAAACTTCAAGTAAAATTTACTAGCTGTTCATATGAGCCCTTCCAATAGCTCTAACATTGCAGGAATAGATCAAAATAGCTGTCCCAAATCTGCCAACGAGAAATTCAGAGTATCCTGGGAGCTCAATCTGCAATAGAGTTTATGAAAATTTTTGTTTGCAATATCCATTCAGAGAGAGACTTGCAGAAAATTAAACTTTTGGCAGAAGTGGTGATGGTGGGGGAAACTTTACAGTCACTGTCCCACCTCTGTATTTTACTGATCAACAGGGTTTGCTTTTGCTTTAAGTAAATATTGAAGTGGATTGTTCTTCAGACAACACAAACTTCTCAGGTTAATACATTTTGACACACAGGTCCCTTAATGCACAAAGTCATAAATGGTTATTACCCCAAAGGGAGTGGAGATTTCTGGTACAGCAGCTCTTAAAAACCTTTGGGGAGTAGTTTATGTAGCATAAACCCATATTGAGCCAAATTTGCTACATGAGGGAGGAAGCAAAACTTTGCCAACCTGCTAACAGTCTTTGCAAGAGTACTATTGCTTTATGGAGAATTGCAGGCTATTGCTTTATGGAGAATTAATCCAAAAGATGGTTCCTCAAAGGAGACATCACCTTGTATTCATTAAGCAACACAGCTGTAATATCATGAAACATAGAAAAACCTTAGGGGAACTTGGTTGATTTTTTGGAACCCCAATCAGACAGAAATTCTGTGAGGTTTTTTGTAAGAGTCTGGCTCTTACTGAAGTGACATGGGGGCGTAAATTTGGTTTTACACCTCAAAGTCCTCGCATGCAACAACATCACTGAGCTTTATACTAATCAAAGAAGTACACCAGCATGCAACAACATCACTGATGACCTAGCTTTATACTAATCAAAGAAGTACACCACTTTCCTTCTACCTGTTACTTTTAGGACACCTGAGAGAAGAAAATATTTATGAGATGATTGTCTTGCTGGCCTCCACGGAGAGCCCATGACCACCCTGAAAGATGTCATATGTATGTGAAAATATCTGTACAATGTATTTTGTTGGGGTCAGCAAGATTTTTAGGAAGCTAGAATATATTCTAAATATTAGACAAAATAATCTAAGAAGGTAAGGTTCAGTGAGTACAGTCTGACATTAATTAATCACCTATATTGATTATTAAATAGATTGGTCTTTTGTCTGACTATATAAATACAAATCTATGACCTAATTTGTTGGATTTGGGAATTTTTACTCACTTTTTATTTCACAGAGCAGGGATACTAAAGGGCAAATCTGGTTTTCTACAAGAAGTCAACAATATCAATCAGTGTTTGGAGGTGGCACTGCAATGACATGAACATTAACTGCAAATAGAGAAAATTTACAGATAATGTGTAAAATATCAAAGAAAGCAGAATTTGGCCTCCATTCTTGCCCCCTCTCATGTACAGAAGGGAGATGAAAATCTTAAGTTAGCTTTGAGCACCACCACAGAAACACATGGAGTTGCATGAAAACTAAATTGAGTTTTGTGATTCAACATAAACCCAAAATATCCAAACAGAGGCCTGCAAATATTGAGGCAGAATTTGTCTATCTGTATGTGGATTTTGTAACTTTATATATATATATATATAAAAAAATATATATAATTTGCATATATATATATGCAAATTTGCAGCATAAATTGAAGTTACAAAATTTGCATAATTCACTTTGTTCATGACAAAATTTCAGGTCATCTAACAAGGAGTGAATTTAGAGGATCGCTAAAATCAGATAAAGGCATGGAGTTTACTTATTGTATTTGCATTATGAGTGGCATACTATTGTCCTCATTTTAAAATCATGACTGATTTGTATATCTGTATGCAGTCTGAGCCCAGGGCTGCTTCCCCAAATGAGCAGCATATGTGAGACCAGCTCCCATCCTGACATTTCATCCACTAATTCACAAGACAAACTGAACTTCTCTTGCTGGCTCTGAGGAGAAGACCTTTCAGGACTATGCCGCAGGAGCGTAAGAAACCTAAATCTTCATACTCAAAGTGAGAGAAAGGAAAGAACTAATGAGCTTCTGGCTACCAAATGCAATGGTCCCAGGGCAGGACCCTCTGGCCACAGTGGCCCACAATAAAAGAGATGTTGCTCTGGTGGGCTTCAACCCAGGTCACAGCTTCCAACACAACTCCACGTCGCCAAGTCTAAAAAGTCACTGGATAAAACCACATCAACAACACAAAAATGGTTTCCAACAGTCAAATGCTTTATATAAGAACAAACATATTTGATATTTGATAACATACATTTGTAGGAAAAATACCACTTTTTTCTTGATTTGATTCTGCACGCAGTAGATACAAACCCAAGTCACTATCCTTCTTAAAGACTTCTTGTAAAGTGGTTTACAGGAACAATTGTGAGACATAAGCATTTCAAATGGAAGAAAAGTTGGAATCCATTGAATTTCAACAAATCATTCAAGTTTCCATATATATCAGTTCTTCCTCAAGTCTTATCATTACACAGTTACTGTAATAAACCATTTTCCTATACTAGTTCCAAATGTATTTTTTCCATCTTATCATTTGCCTAAAAAGGATCTGAAAATAGGTCATAATTTCCATGCAGTTGCTTAACATGCAGGAATTTTCACCCAATATTTTTGCAAAAGTCTTTTGTAACTATATGAAAGACACAGGAGTATTAAATATTCAAAGTTTATTTTGATGTAAAATGAACAGAGTTAACTTGTTTATGGTCCTTAAGAAGATGTGATTATGAAAGAACAATAGTTTCAATGCCACAAAGGAACCACCAAAATGATCACAAAGGTACTTGATTTGGGTCTGTTTGAAATCCATGTTAGGATCTGTCAAATTAGATAAATTTATGTTATTTGCTGAAGCTTAAAATCCATTTGTTATCAGCAAGAGCGTAGTTTAATCCTCTATAAAATCAGTTTATAACCAAATAATACTGTTAAAATAGGAGATTATTAATGGAGCATTGTAACATCAAAGAAAACAAGCAATGCTGACTTCCCTCTGTTGCAATGTGCCACACCCACAGTTAGTAAAACAGACAGCCTCTGAGCTGTCAGAAACAAGATGCTGCAGTAAGACGCTCAAATAAATGACACATCAAAAAGCCTTAATTAACGGGACAAGAACTGGTTCTTCTTTGGAACAGCTATTTCAATTGTATTAGGTACATTTAATGGGTTATCTGCCACGGGAGAAAAAGACCCATATCCTCTTCTGCACCAGAGAGCACACAAATCCAAGTAAAGCCTAAAGAAAAAGACATAATTAAATCTTTTCTCTGAGGGACAGCAACACCTCCTGAATTGTCAGCTGAGCAGGAGTACTCTTCCTCAAGCTATTGCTTGTATGATGCAGTACTAATGCAGAATAAAGGGATAAGCATTAAAAATACCCCTAAGCACAGTTTCCCACACACCACATACAAGGTTCCAGAGCTTTTCAGCTGAGAATATGGGAAATATTATTTTACAGATAGCACTAGTATTAGTTTGGTGTCACCATTATGACAGTATTTTGGTTGTGATTACGATTGGAGAAATATGGTGACACTGAAGAAGAATAACATTTATATGGTGCAGATGGGAAAGAAAAGTGGGTTTAATATTAGTCATTGAATAAACTGTACTCTCTACCAAGAGGCCTCTAAAATGTGAGCAACATACATCATTTTTGTCCAAAGAATTGCAATAGAAAATAAAAGCTAAAATAATTCTTAAAAATTACATTCTGTTTGGGTGAAAACAATCTCATTACTCATCCTATATAAAGAAGCTGATGTTAGATTACATTTGATTTCATTGCACAAAGGAGCACAGATCTGATCAAATCAAGTTAATGAATGCTTCTGTTCAACTACTAACAAAGATTAAAGGAGAATTTAAATTCTTTAAAACCATTTCAAGCAGATTCCAAGTATATATTTACTACAAAAAACCCAAAGATAATTAATGAAACATTGAAAAATACATTTTTAACTGAGAAAATAAGGAAATATATGAAGAGAGGAAGCTACCAGCACAAAATTAAGATAGCACTGTTTTAAGAACACTAGAGTTTTAGCAGGAAATAAAACAAAAAGATCATAATTTGGCATCAGAAAATGAAAAAATGGAGGCTATATCAGCTGATGATGAATATAGTCACCATATTGAAGTCCAGTATACATCACAGCAACCAAAAGGATGAGGGATCAGTTTAGTTGATCCCTTATCCTTTTGGGCACTGTTGCAGTTTCTCCAATGAAATTCAACAAAGAAACAGCAGTATTTAGTAAAGAAACTGAACATTCACTGAACATTCTCTAGAATTACAAGTGCTCCTTGTCACAAGGCCAGTTTACTCCCAGTAATGTGGAAATCCCTGTGCAGTTTTCTATTGGTATATCAAGGAGTGTACATCTCTACATTGTACACCTCTAAAGCAAAATCTCCTCTGTTGTTGGGAATACTTAATGGATATAAAACTGAGCACATCAGTTGATTTCTAAGGTCACATTCACCCACCTAACACTGTTTTTCCAAACAGCTATGTCATCTTTTCCCCAAACAATCCTAATTAATTGCTTTTGCATTAGGATCTCAATTTCTCGGCTCACTGCCATGAGAAGTTTTTTTCTGAAAATCCTGGTAACTCCAGTTAACAAAAACTCAAAATTGCCCTTCCTGGCCAAGTTTCTCCTGCTTCCATGTCCATCAAAGCACTTTTCAGCTCTACCTCTGGATTCAAGTTTCCTATGAGTAGTTACCATCACCCACTGCTAAGTTATAGACTCTGTAGACTGTCCTTGAAAGCAGCTCTGTATCAGTGTCAGAGAGATTCTGTCCAATCCTGACTCATCCATGATATCCTACCAATAAGTTCCTGGTAAAAAATCTCCCCTATGAACAAAAAATCTCCCATAGAAGGCAATGGGCTGCATGTCTTCAGACCCAGCTACTGCCACATATAGACCAATCTAAACTCAGATTTAACCAATTTAACCATTTAACTGCTTTTGTTCAAATAAAAAATATTAAATAATCTGAGTTACAAATGAACTGAAAATGCCTGAGCTGTTCAGAGTTAAACTTTTTTAGAAGGGCAGCTGAGATACATCTGAGCATATGTGTTTTCAAAAAAAGTTTTGTTGAAGTTAAATTTTTAAAAATATATCACTGAACAGCTACTGCTCCCATTTTTTAAAATAGGGCAACAAGGTTATTCTGGCATGAAAGCAATAAAACTTACAAAAAGGTGTCCTTAGAAATCTGCTGTTTCATCTCACCCAACAGGAGTTACATTAGAAGTTGAAATAAACGTCCTCATTGTACCCCTGTCCCACAGAACATGCTCCCCCTGCAACACCTGAATCTGCAGAGGAGTAAGAGACTTTGTCATTGCTTATTGCTGTTCAGTGGGGCACAACTTCATGAGTGCTAAAAATGAGATTAAAATGTACTGTTTCCAGTGCCTTCTGTCCTCCATCCATGCTTTATGGAAAGCATGACAGAGGTAGCATTGATCATAATGCAGAAAAAGGGTGGTAAGAATCATGGTGCCCACAGAACTAACATGAGTCAAGATGAGGAGACAAAGTAGTCAGGCTAGGGGAGACAGATGAGACAGGGGCAGGGAGATATGCAGTCACTGAAGTGTATTTCATTCCAGAACTTGGAGTGGAGCCCAGGAAACCAAAGTCTCAAACCCTCCTCTGCTGTCAGCTAGTATTTACAAAAGCTAATTGCAAAGCTCTTCTCACAGATTTGCAGCTGGACACAAAAAGGGTGACAGTCCTCTACAGTAACTCATTCCTTTACTATTCCAAGAGTCAGACCACATTGCACTATAGCTTCTTGTGATCTCGTATCCCTACATGATAGTATTAAAAAAAAATAGTCCTGTTAAGTTAAAAAAATACATTACTTAATATCATAAATACGTTTCAAGATCAAAAGTGTTGAAAAGAAACTTAAATCAGTGCAGAATGAATGAAATATTCAAATACTGCAATTGTTCCTATATACACTATAGCATGCACACACAACTGGAGAATGTCTCTGCTCATTTGCAACCCTGGATAATTAACACATGGCCCATATAAACATGTATGCCAGCATCAATTACGGTTCCTTTCTTCAACTGTGAAAGAAAGCTTCAGCCAAATGTAAAGGTTGCAATACAAAGAAAATAGTCTTCTGAATCTGGGCTGAATGGAAAACAATGCAAGGAGAAAAAAAACAGAGTTGGGTTAGATGTGCATCCAGACAGTCCCTGTCTGCTGCTCCAGCATTCTGCTATGCGATTTGTAGCATCACATCCCATTCTTTTTCCCCCATTCGCTGTTAATATGCCTCATATACCAGGATGCCCACAGTCTGCAATGAGTGCCAGAGCTGCTTTAAAAGGTGAAGAAGACCATGAGGTTCACTGGGAAGCATTGTAAGCTCTCATCCCTCAGAGCTACGTTGAATGTCACTGTCACCCTTAGGGAGATACATGATATTAACTCAGGGATTCTGAGTATTAATTGCATGCATCTCTACAAAACCTGTTACTGCAGGGAAATGTCTTGAACCTCCAGAATTCCTAAGATTTTCCACCATAGTTCTATGAAGTTGCTGTTATTTCCTGATTTGGATTTATTCACAGTTAGTAATCAGGATTTTCCTCACACATTACAGTTCCTGAATAGTGAAGTTTCTCTCTGTAAGCTCAATCAGTGAATGTCAAAGCGTAGAACCCTGATGAAATGTTAAACAAAGCAAGAGATAGGCATTGACCCACAAAGCAGACGTGTAGCATCATTTAACAGGCTTAAGGACAAAATGTATTTCTGAAATATTTCAGTGAGCATCTGCATAAAGCTGACTGTTGATGGGAACTAAAGCTGACAAAGGCATAACAACATAAAAATGCATCCGTGATCTTACCCTGTATGTACTTAAAGTGACAGACCATCATAGTATAATTATCATATATTACTAATGGAATATTAATCGAACATTCATTACTCTAATTAGAAAAACTTGTCTTGAAAAGCAGCCTGACTTTTCACCTCTGAAACCGTAATTGACATACAAATGAATTTGACAGTCTTAATGACTACGAATCTTTAGTGGGAGAAATAATGTCTTTATCTTCCAATATTTAGCTTAACTGCCAGTTTCCATCCTCTGTATGTAAAATTCAAGTCAGCTTAGATGATCTCATGCACTACTTCGACCTCTGTTAAGTGCTACGCATATATCTAACATGAGACAGAGATAAAACCTAGGCTATGTGCAGGTTTACCAAGTGGGGATTAAGTTTTTCTTTGAAAGAAACCTGGAATAACTGTCTGCAATGTAAAAAGTCAAGCCTGAAGTAGGATTTCAGTTATCCATGCACATTCACACTTTTGAACCTGTACAGCCTTTTTTGTCCCTTCAAGTGTCATTTTTGTGCACATACAATGTCTAAACCCCCACAAATATTAACCACATACAAAGGAGACCAAGCAGCAGTATAGTGTCTGCCTTTCAAATGATTCATGTGGAAAAGCAAAGCATTTTTGAGATAAAGTTCTGAAGTGCCAGTATCCCAGCAGGTCTCAAAATTAAAAAAAAAAAAGAGACGTGCTCTTTGTGCTCATGTATTGACACAATCCAGTGCCTGCTTAAGGAAATGATAGCCATTTCACTCACAGTGTGAGCCACAGGCTTCAGTGAGGAGCAGATCAGGCTTCTATGGATTATTCTTGCAATGCTGCAATCATGACTTGCCTTCATCAATAAAAATTATACGTGTTATACATTAGAGGCTTCACCAGGCTATGCTGGATTTATGGACAGGGCTCTCTTTACACACCCCGCTGAAGGTGTTGAAATCTTGAGCTGTTTAAGTCTGCTTTTCATTTCAAAGTGTGTTCTGATTTTGCCCAATCTAAGATCATAGAATATCTCAAGCTGGAAGGGACTGATAAAAATTGTCAAGACCAATTCCCTGCAGGACTACCTAAAACTAAACCCTATACCTAAGAGCTTTGTCCACAAGATCTTTGAACTCTGACAGGCACAAAAGATATCACTCTGCCAGAAAAAGCTTGCAATAATGTTTGACCTTACAGGATAGTTGGAAAGGTTATTACAAATTGAAATTCAGACTGTTGACCAAATACTAAGGAGAATTAATTATGATTTAGAGCTACAAGCATATTTTAATCTGTCTTGACTTCATCTACTAGGTAATTATTTAGGGAATACGCAGCATTACAATTTGGTTAGAACTGTAGCTTTTTTTCAATGTTACAGTTCCAAATTACTATGCTATTTTCACTTGTATTACCAGACATGGTCTGAAAGTAGGAAGTCTATTTATCAGATCTGAAACAGCAAATGCATTTGGAACTGATATGATAAATAAAAGTGTAAATATTTGCAAATATAAAAGCATAACTTTAATTTGTTTAATCTTTGTCCTTGGTTATACACCATCATCATGTTATAAAATTAATTCAAATTATGTGTTCACTTGCAACAAAGTGTGCAAGGAAAACTCTGAAATTAACTGTACTACTTCAGTGTGATGTGATTTTCTGTTATGTAAAACAATTTTCCTATGAACTCATTTCTCCTTGCTAAACTCAGACTCATTATTGCCAAATAAATAATGACAATGTTATTACTGCAACAGGAATGGCAATATTGAATAGGTCACTGAGGAGGAGATAGAGAACATAGCTCATTTATTACTGTGTTCTGACCTCCACAAATGATTTGCCAGTTGTGATATGCATTAAGACATTTCACACGCACATTCCGCTCCTGCTTTACTCATGGACTATTCCAAGGCTTCATGTGCTATGTACTAAACCTTAGGGTCCTAAAATTCAAATTCATTCCTCATTACCTCAATTAAGGAAACTACTGTTAAGTGAAGACCTTGAGTTTTCTGTTGGCTTGTTTTGGGGTTTTTTGTTTGGATTTTTCCCCTCCAGTTGCTATATCTTCCATTATCCAGATACTTAACTCCTACCCCTCTCTTCCTCAAAAAAACCCCAAAATCCAAACAGTCCAGGGTGAGGCAAATTTTAAAAATCGCCAAATAGCAGATGCTGAAAAAATGAAATTACATAAGAAAAACAGGTTTTCATTTGGCTTTATGTTACTCACATTTCCACCTACTTGAATCTAGCAT
>NW_005054443.1:85969-90961 GCF_000277835.1 Geospiza fortis
GGTCACAAACTCAGTTTTCTGCACTTTGCATCTACTGAAATAAACTCTACTGCAAATACATTTCTGTTTTCTATTGATGCTATCCAGTTGGTGCATAAAGATGAATAAGATCTGGTCATCTGGTCTATTTAGATAAAATACAGAGTTTTAGGGGTTTGTTCCCCAATCTTCTTTGTTCAGTATATATTTTGTTTAATTACACCTTTAGCAGTACAAGTAGAATTAGTTAAAAGTAGTTGTTAGATGAAACATGACTAATTTCATCCTAGCAATAAATACAAAAAATTAATCCTACTTCTTAAAATATGTCCATGCAAACTCTGAGAAAATGCTTAACAAAATAACCATTAATACTACATCTGCCACACTTAATTTTCCAGCATACACACAAACTTAGCTCCAGAGAGACTCCACTGAATTAATTTACTTACTTAGGTGGTATATTGTAATGATAATAATGGAATCTATTAAAAAAGGACTACATGATTAGGCTCCATAAAATTGTGGGCAACAATCCATGACTAAGCTGCAAATTCAAAGGGGGAAGCAAAATGAATTTTTTTTCATTATTCATCTATTTTAAACAGATAAGTTGTGCAGCACACGTACTGATCAATGTATTTAAACATTTTCTTTCTAATACTGTGGCTTAACTTTTTTCAACACAAAATACACAGCAGGCAGCTTAGCTAAATAAAAAAAATCATATCACAGATGAACAAACTGGAAAGTGATGGAGTATTCGTGTTACATACAGGTTTAGTATCAGATGTTGGGAGGACTCAATTTGGGTCCAGCATGATTTGTCATTGAAATTCAACTGGACCAAGAACTGTTCTTGTCCTCTTGACTGCTGAATTAAATATGATGATTGTTTAAATAGTATATGCTGAAAAATTTACTTTTTACCCCTCCTAAAATACACATAAACAAAATAAATGTAATTTTTTCAAGAATGTCAGTATCACACAAGGCACGCATTCAGCTTCGAGTAATAAATTACTACACAAACGTAAAGCGATTTGTTTGCATCCACTAAAATAGAATGAATCATATCCATGACACCAAATTGTAGTAATAAATTACTGAGCTCTGCTAGTGGTGGGAAAAGCATTATCATATTAGATTTTGCAATTCAGATGTATTATAGGCATCTTGTATTTATTTATTCAGCCATATAACATGGTATACTAAACAACATATTGGCTACATACACTCTGTGGAAGGCACCTGTCTGCATGCATCAATACCATTTCCTTCACCAAGAATACAGAGTGCTTACAATTACCAAAAATATGAGTGCAGCATAACTGTGACACTTGTGCCCCCAAAATTCTGGCCAGTCACCATGACTATGCAGAAAGACTGCCTGACAACACATCCACTGAGTGACTGCTCCTGAGAAGTAAGAAGTAGACTTGTGACAGCGGGGTCTGCCCTTGTGCGCAGTCAAGTGAGCACCACCACAGGTCTGGCTGACCTGGGCTTTGTGTGCTGCTGCTGGCTTAACACACCAGGTCTATAAAGTCCTGTTCTCCAGGCCAACTGATGGCAATAGCTGAAGTGGCCTTTTCAGCCCTGAGATGTGAGTGAGGAGTGCACTTGCTGCCTTCAGCACCTTCGAGAACGGAATTCACCTTTCCTCCTTGAAGTTCTCATTGCTTCCACCAGAAAGGCAACAAAAATTCTTTAAAGTGTCCCATGTGCCTGAACAGCTAATCGCAGCTTCTCTTCAGCCTTCCCTACAAAACCGAAGAGCAAGGAGAGATCAACATCAAGAGTAAGGGAGTTTAAAGGCAACTCACTCACTCATTTGTGTTATCCCTGTGGTTGAGGGGAAAAAAATCCCCATCAAAAAAATCAATCCTACCTTAAACCTAAATTCAAAGCATATGTGAGCCTGAAGAGGTACTCCACATTTATCAAGCATATTGCTAACGTGGGCAGTAGCTACCGCAAGCTGGATATGGCAAGAAAGATGAGTTCAGAGCAGTTTATGGTTAGACTAAACGTTAAGGCAAAATCATCAGGTAAAACTGAAATAATTTATGTTCTACAGTAACACAAGGCTCTCATGTGCACATAAAAACAGAGTCAATGCAATGTTCATATTTTAATACAAAACAGTAAAAAAACCCCACAAACCAACTTGCTCAAAACCAGGACACTGCCTCAATCAGCATCTGTTCAAATCCACGCATAAATCAGCTGCAAGGACTCTGTATGCTAACAAAGCCAGAAAGGCTAAACTAGATCGGGCAAACCCATTAATTAATTAATTAATTAAACCACAAATAATCAATGATCCCAGCTCTGTATAAAAACAAACAAACAAGAATCACAGTTAAACCATGGGGAAAAAAAAGATCCACATACAATTTATTCATCAGTATCTCTTAATTTGCAATGAAATAAAATACTGGGGTATTCTGCAGTATGCTCAGGTTAAAGCATTTTTTCTTTCATCAGGGAAACATTGCACAGAGATCCCTGGGAACAGACCACTGGCAGTATTTGTTCTAAATTATGTAGTATTTTAAATATGAAAATAAACTCTAGCATGACACCATTGCAGAATAAAAATACTGAAACTCTTAAACAAATAAAATTTACATTTGTAGACTTTCCTATATATTAGTTTCTCTATTCTTAGAGAGACTGCAAGTCCTTGGGAGAATGGACCAGTTATTTTTGGTCCTACAGCAGCCCAAAGCAAATTACAGACAAAGTTAAACAGTAAAAGCAAGTTAGAGAGTTTCTATAAATGTGCAAAGTATGCTAGAAAAATTGATTACTGGAAATTTTTCTTCTCATTGTGTACAAAATTTCTTTTTAGTTCCAAAAGAAAGTGAAATGAGCAGAGATGAACCTTCCTCTTTCTCTCACCACACTTTGCTGTGTGTTGTCATAGAGGGACCAGAAATTTAGAATAAAGAAATACAATGCAATTCATTTCTCCTATGCCCTGTGGAAATGCTGTGACCCTTGAGTAATCTCTTCACAAATATTTATGTCTCCAGAAGGGCTCTACAAGTGTAACACATGCAAGTGTTGCTGCTGCATTTCAGCATTTTTTTCACATTAAAAAAACCCTCCAATATGGGCCTGACCAACTGGTGCTGAACATTTAACATCTCATAGAGGGCAGGCAGCCTGCTCCCACAGTTCATGCTCAAAATGCCAGTCAGCATAAAGAGCAAAGGATCAGGTCAAGAACTTCAGTATACTCTCATATTTTGCCTCAATTCTGTCAAAAACAACCTCAGGAAAAAATTTAACATAACACATTAATTATTTTGCAGCACACTGCACTGATTTTAGAGGTACCTCATGTACTATCTGCTTTGTAAATGCCCAAAGTACTTGAACACTGCAGAACGTCCCTGTATTTAGCTTTTGTTCATATATAATTCTGCTGTATAATTCTGCCTGCAAAACACAGCATGAAGATTCCCAGTAGGGACATTTATATCATGCCAGAGAGATATAGAACAACATACAAATAATTATGGAAATCAGCCCACACATCATCACAGTATGAAAAGAAACACCACATAGATTTGCAGGTTACACACAGAAACTCCAAATAACATTTCTATCCAAGGTGAAGTGAATGCTTGTCAACCATCATGCCACTGCAACTCAGTAAAGGACATTACACAGAAACTGAAACAGCTCCACAAAGAATGTCATATTTGAAGTAGTTGTCATGGACCAAAAAACAAAGGGAAAGATGCAACAATAATTTTTACACAAATAAGCTTCTAGTATTTCAGGAATTAAAAACATTTTTTTCTGTGATCTAACAGGACAGTCAGTTCATCTGAATACCACTCAATAGTCTCTCAATAGATTCCTATTGCTAGTCTCTCCTAGCAATATCGGTAGTTGTTTCTTTTGTTTATTTTTTTGGTTGTTGTTGCTGCTAAGAAAAGAAACCTGCATTGGTTCTTTTCCCAAGGAAGAGCAAGATCCAAATGTGTGAGAAAAAGGTTTCACCTGCAGTTTATAATTCCACTTGAGTTTATTTTATCATGTAAATATCCATATCATAATTTTTAAGAAATCCACCTTTTTCACTAAAATTTGTTCACAATGCTTCCTAAACAGACATTGCATCTGCTCTTCTAGAGTATCTGATTTCATACAATGATATACATATGATACTTTTAAAGTATCACTAATCTAGTAATCACTAGCCCTACTTTGTTGCTGTTACAAAAGGATAGATGCCATCTGAATATTTGGGATGTTTTCCTCAGAAAATTTTAATCATCTTCTCAAAAATTACATTTTATGGTTGTACATGTCTTCCATGAATGGAATTGCAGAATTACCCTTCATTTTTCAATCTAAATTGTTTTGACAATGTTTGCAATACTTAATTTATACAAAATGACAATTAATTCTCCTAATTCCACCTCCCTCATTCCTTCCTTGGTGATTTTTTTCTCTTTGAATTCTACTTTGCCATCCACTGCCACTAAAGAGCTCTATTGGGATATTCATCAACAGTATTTACAAAATTGTATATAAATTTGGCGGTAAGCACTCATCTGCAAGTAATAATCTGTTAGAAGGAACAGTGAGGAATATCACAGAACCACACAATAGTGTGGGTTGGAAGGAACCTTAAAGATCATTAATTCCAATCCCCATCTTGGGAATGCACACTTTCCAGTGGATCAGGTTGCTCAGATCCAGTCCTATGGTATGTTCTTAGAAAATGGGATCTGATAACAGTGATGTTCTAACACAGTCACAAACAATACAAAACAAAACAAAAAAAAAGAGAGCTAAGCAAAACCTTACAACATTATGGAGGTAAACCAGATGCAACAACAGTTGACACCTTTAAAGAACCAAACCATGCCCTTGGGTTGAGCATTATGCCCAACCCATAGATAGCCAGAAGACACAGACTGATGAGAACAAAGGATCTCTGAAGCCCTTGAGAAACACTTGCACCAATGCAGTTCAAGCACCACAGAA
>NW_005054443.1:90994-95160 GCF_000277835.1 Geospiza fortis
GTGTGAATGGTATGCTGCAGGAGCTCCAAAATTCTTCCTGCTGCAGGATGAAAAGAAGATAAGAGATTCTCACACACTTTGTACATTTGAGGGACACCTTGCATCCACAGAGCACGCTGACTCTCAATACTTCTGGTTGGACAAAGACAGCTGCACACTGTCTGTTGACCAGCTATAAATGAAAAGATACTCTTGAGACCACTACCACAAAGAAGACACCTTGATTTCATATCCACCCTTCTTTAATTTTTTTCTTCCTTTTTCTTTTTTTTTCCCTGATTACAAGACAAAAGAAACACAGAGAGCAGTAGTGAGATAGCAATTCTCAGTGTAGACTTTCAGTGCTGGATGCACACTGCTAAAACTGGAGTTACCATGACAAAGGTAGGTGAGACTGCCAGTCATTATCTCTTATTGTTATTGAACTCCAGTCAGATACATTATCCTGTTCCACCTGCAAAACTAAATAGACATATGGGAAGAAAGTGTGAACAAGCACAGAATTAGCAACTGAAGTCACAGTCAGGAAACTGGCTGAAAAAAAATTCCCTTCTTTTGAAAAAGTAACTCAGCTACCATTCTACTAGCACATTCCTTGGAATACCTTCAGCAAGGATGTACACCGAGAACAATCAATAGGGTTTCAAGCACAACTGATGGACAAAGTTTTTGGGGATCCTCACCCTCTTATTTCCTTTTTCCACAACAGAAAAAAAAAATAAATTAAGAAATCCTTGACTTGATTCAGCAGAGTCAATACATCAGGATATTTAGATGCTGAAACTGGTAAGATGTTGCAAGTTAACTCAAGCTACTGCAACCTACATTCCAAATTTACCCACAAAGCTTAAAAAAGCACCTTCTAGGTACAAGACACCACCTGTAACTACTGAGATCTTTATTACGGTCTGAGTTATGAGTTGATGACACATGGTCTTGTCACCTGCTTCAGTCACCTGAACCACAGCAACTGAGATTCAACGCCTGGATCTAGGCATCTAGAAGCGGACATTTCCTTCACACAGATAGAAGTTTATTTCTTAGATCCTAGTTTCCTTAGCATAAGAAATCAGAAGATGAAGAACCTCCTTAGTTAGTTAAAGGTGAAGCCAAATTTTCAAAAAGAGGGAAACAACTGGAATGAGTAACATTAATTGAAATGCCACCAATACAGGGACAGGGCATCCAGCAGCAAGAAATCAGAAATTGCTCACAGACAAAGGCAAAGAGTAAGCTACACAGGCAACCATTTAAAAATGGCTTTCACCTAGCCAGAAGACACTGGAGAGATGCATTAAGTCAAATTTACTTGGAAAGCCAGATTATGAATGTACTAGCTGCTATCATTATGGTTTCTTGAGCAGATTTTCAAATGGCACAGGCAATTCCTTAAGAAACACAGAGATACAGAAAAGTAGAAATACACTGTGTGATTTCAAAGCACTGCAAAGTGTTTCTACAGACAATCTGCCAACTAGACAATTTAAGAAGGCCAAAGTCAGCATCAGCATCTGTCTTCCAATTAGAGAGCCACAAATGACATATTGCTCAGTGACAAATGATGACTGCTGTCTTATATTAAGATAGTTGCTTTAGCAGATGTTTTCAAATTGTCCCAAGATATGTCACAGGGAAAGGCAAAAGAGCTGGAAATATGCCCAGAGACCTGGTGCACCAGCAGCCTAAGGGAGCCATTTGGTATCCTCTCGTGAGATCATAGCTACAAAACCAGAGTACAGAAAGGAAAATGGAAATAGAAACTATGTTACATTCCTCGGTGTAAGTTTTAAGTATCTGGCTGCAGGATCATCTAGAATAAAATGTGTTCACTTTATCTCAACTTTGAAAGACAGACAGTCTAGGTAGACAGTTCTTTAAAGAAGAGAAAGGGGGGAAAAAAACCTCAGTGACTCCCCCAGAAAGAATTGTTCCATATTGTAATGACAGAGGGCAAAATAAAGTTAATGGCAGCTGAACATCTTTAAACAGTAATCCTGGTATCACATCTCACATGCTGACTGAAAAAAAATTAAACTCAGCCCTGCTCCCAGGTGAGAAGTAGACTGCTTTTACTGCTATGAAACATCTAAAACTCCAAAACCAGCACAGACAAATAATAGGGGAAAAGGAGATGAACACACTTGCATCTGAAGAGAACTAACGAGTAAGGTTCGGTCAGCAATTATGCAGATTTAGAGACAAGACAGGTCTTCAAAACAAAAATCTGATGGGGAAAACAAACCATTTCCCAAAACCCCACAGTAAAATCATATAGGTATAGAAGCAAGCAAATGCAGTGCAAGCAGAAGGGAGGATTAGGGCGGGGAATGACACAAAAACTGTGCTCATCCAGCGTAGCATCATCCTCACTCTGGAAGTATGAGGCGCCAGTAAAAGCACACCCCAGGAGGCAAAATAACCACAGAGGGGAAGGTGCCAACGAATGCTGCTACAAGTTAAGGAATGGGTAGGCGTCTGGTCTTGACCTATGGTGAGGGAGAAAATCCTCTCTCTCTTGCTCTCAATCTCTCTCTTGTTACCATGGAGATCCACTTTTCAGGTTTCTTTGGATGAGCTTTATGCACAAGTGCAAAATTTGGCATAAGAGGAGAACAAGTATTAATTACGTGCCCCTGACAAAAATAGCTTTCTTAAATCTTGAGAGATAATACAACTGAGGCAGTAAAAATTAAGTTTGGTTACTGAGATTAAGGGCTGAATAAACTATTTCACTTTAAAGTACCTTGAAATCTCATCTACTTAAAACGGCAATGCCAGTCTCAGGGCATTGCATCTGTCTCTTACAATTTGGGTGAAAATTTTAATTACAGTATGGTATGAGATCAGGGTGAAAATGACAATGAAAAAATTCGATGGATTCTTCCTTGGTGTGGGATTACCTTCATTTACTACACTACCTCATTAATTATTTATGCAGTTCTTTTTGTATTTTCAGGTGGAAACATCACTAGCCAGAGCTGCACTGAGATGCACCACCTTTACAGAAAGAACACTGCAAAGCTTAACACACACAGATTACATTGATATGCTTCCAAGAGTTAGTCCCACAAGAGACAGACAGAATAAGCCTTGAATTAAACTACATAAAGTTATGGTGAAGTAAAAGAAAACTTTAAATCAGAAGGATACATATACACATACATATATATATATAATGAAACACTACTACACCCTTTAAAGTACTTGATACGCTCTCTAATAAACAGCATATTTTGCTCCCATGTGTTTTAATTATTTCATACTAATTTAAATAGTTACCTAATCTAAATACATAATTTAGTTACCTAATTTATAGTTATCTGAAATATGCAGTATCAAACAGACAAGTAAGCTGTAACAGAAGAAAACAAGGAATTGTGTTGTTGCCATTAACTATTCCTAGTTTTCATGTAATCATTACTATCAGCAGTAACTTGATCTGCAAATATATAACCTATTTAACTTTTAATATGCACCCTTTAGATTTCTGGACCTCTTGGATCAGTGAATAATGCTCAAACTCACAATGACTTCTAATGGTGGGGAAATACCTCAAGCATCTACACTGGACCCACACAGGAGTAGAAATTAGTGTTGCCTTTTTAAAGGTGCATTAACACTGAAATACAATCCAATACAACAAGCTGAGTATACACCATGCCTGCAAGCACACCTACCTTTCACTTGTAAGTAGGCTCTAAGTTAAAGAGCTACTCTTTTTAATAACCAACTTTGTATGCTGTCCACTACAGTTCTCACGGATTCTGCATCTCTTACTATTCTTTATCTCTTTTTTTCTTTTTGGCTTTCTGTCTTTAACTGCATGTTTAGGTACCACTGACAGGTATAGAAAACAACATAAGAAGATGTGATTAATCAAAAATCAATCATGTGTGAAACTAAAGCGCTTAAATATTACTACATTTTTTTTTTCTCCGAGATCAAATAAAACTATCAGCCTCCTTCAGAAACAACCACAGTGTAGCCGCTTCCTTGCCGGCATCCTAAGCCGGGTTTAGTAACAACAAGAAGAAAGGGGGGAAAAAAAACGCCGTAATTACATAACGGACCTCGCTAAATGCCTCGCTTCCCGGCGGAGGAGGAACGGGGGGACGGCGGCAGCCGGGACCACTCTGCTCCAGCACCCGCAGGGCGGGGAGCGGCGG
>NW_005054443.1:96202-96581 GCF_000277835.1 Geospiza fortis
CTGCCCGGCGAGCCGAGGGCGGACCGCGCAGCACGCCGCCAACACCATCACCCTCCGTATCGTCAGCAAACAGCACGCCCGCATTTACCTTTTCCTGCCCGCCGTCCGTCAGTCAGGCGTTTGAGGGAGAGAAGGAGGAAAGGAAGGAAGGGAGAAGAAAGAGACAGGGAGATACAGAGAGCGAAGAGGCGGCTGCTAATCCCCGTGTAGAAAGACTTCCAGCAGCAGCAGCAGCAGCATGCGTGTGTGCGTGCCCGGAGTGAAGCACAGCCCTCCTGGCGATGCACCGGCGCTGGCACCCAAGTGCTGTCATGTGCGCATCTCGGTGTGTGTACCCATGGCAAAAAAAAAAAAAAAAAAAAAAAGAAAAAAAAAACGG
>NW_005054443.1:96893-179286 GCF_000277835.1 Geospiza fortis
CAGACGGACCCCACAAAGCTCGGTGTCCTTGCGTGGGGCGCCCGGCGGCACCGCTGTGGGTCGGGTTCTACAGGGGCTGCAGCTGTGCAGTGTGAGCTGGGCGTCTGTGGGAGCCCCAGGTACAGCTATAAATGTTCGTGGTACGGGTACAGAAAGTGAAAAAGGCTGTGCTTATCCACGCCGCGGTGCAGGTACCCTGGTCCTCACATGTGCATTCATGGACACTTAAATTTCAGCCACGGTGTATGACTTACTAAAAGGTGTTTGAACAGTGGTTCAAATCACTTATTTGCTAAATAGTAAATACTAAATCCATCATTTGGCTGTATAGTGGCATATATGCATATAAATGAGATTTTGACATACAATTTGCAAAATAGCTAGAACAGAGTATGAGCTAACAGAATGCTCATATTATTCTTATTGTCCTAAATTTACTAGTGAGTCATAGCAGCAAGTTGCATTATGTGATTTCTTTAAGCCTCAAACCAGGAAAAGTTAGTGAGAAATGTACTTGATATTTTATTATTTTTGTACCAAAAAATTAATACATATGGACTAGAAGATAATATTAGTCATAGAAAAAGGTTTGTTGTATGACGAGCATGAAAAAAAATTGGTGGGGATATCAGGTCTGCTGTTTATACTTTTTTTGTTAGTGTTTCTAATGGACCAGGCAGACGTAATATCTCAGGGGTAATAAAAGGAGGAAAGGATGAAGTGTTATTGACATTTTTAATTACAAGTGTAGTTTGTATCGACAGGCTGCATAAGACACAAAATTCTGATCTGTTGATAATTATGTTAATTAGCAAGTGGTCAACCAATTGAGTGGGGAAAAATTGGTCAGTCTATTTAAAAATAACTCTTGAGGGTTATTTTAACTGTAGGTGTAATAGGTGGTGTAAAGGGGAAATCACTGAAAATACTCTCCATCTTGTTAGGATTTAGCTGCTGACAATAAAACATTTTGAGGCTTCCTAGAAGTCCTGCAATAAAATAGACTAAATTTGTTGTTACTAAATTGTATAAGTCAAGTCAGCATGACATTGCTAAACCAAATTGCACCCTAAAGCCATATAATTAGTTTGTTTTTATAAAATAAAGGTACACATACTCTCTTAGTTCCTAAACTGAAACACAGATGCTGAATCTAAGCAAACTCAGGTAAATAAGCTAAAGAGGGTTCATTGTTTTACTTCAGTGTTTGTACACACAGCACTATAATATGCTCTTATGTCTTCACAAGAATTTTTTGACTTGTCATCATAAACTGTGTTTTCAAGTCAGTTTCAAATCTGGCATAATCTGGTGTTTAAAATATGATGGTGTGTGAGGACCTAATTAGTACAGTTCATGTAATATTTGCTGTGTAATTACATGAAGATTAAGCCTGCCTTCCACAGGCCTGTGAAGCCATGCTATGTCTGATAGTTTGTGAAAATTTATGCCAAACTGGTTGATTATATTAGTTAGTAGAACTAGGTAGTCATGAAAACAGATAATACATTTTTAGCCTTCATCCAAACTTCCAAAATTAAGTAGACCCAACTCCCTTTGAAGACTGAAGAGTAAGAAGGAAAGAGGAGATATTTGTGCATAAAATTTCAGAGTAAATGCCAGCATGAAGATTTTTGTTCCTTTTTTAACTTGCACTCCCTAATGTGAATGTAAACCATGTAGTGAATTTTCTGGATCCCCCTTGTTTGCCTGACTTCAGAGAGTAGGAGAGGGAAGTCTTGTTTTAATTCTCTCCTGAGAGTTCTAGAGAAGTGTCCATCCTGGAGAAATAAGAAGTTCAAGCTGTTTTACACAATGATGCAGATGGTCCTTGTGAGACACTAATTATTTTGATTTTAGGCCTAACACTTGTCTGCACTGGTAGTCCCAGTACGCCCGGGTGTCTCAGAAGATGTGCAATTTGGGGGCGAGATTTCCAAGAGGGGAACAAAGATTCTTCTCCTGGCTCTGTGAGATATGGCACACACAAACAAAACTGAAAAGAGGCTGTGAAGCAGGGGGTGTCAGGAATGATAGTAAATGAATGGAGGTGAACAAGAAACAAGTAAAGCCTGGGGAAAAAAAGTTCCAAAATAGGTTTTAGATTAGAAAATTAGGAATCAGAAAGGCAAGTTTTTAAATGGCCTGGAGACGTAGATAGTTCAGTATTAATATCTTCAACCATCTGCAGTTTGTCAAATGATCCCCAATGCAAAAGCCCTTATACTATATACTCACACTTTCATCTCTTCTTTGGAGGAAGTTCTCTTTACTTTGACTGATGGTGAAAGAAGTCGTCATGACTGTCATTACTGCATAATTAAACTATACACACGCTTAAATGAACTCCTTCCATAAAGCTGATATTTACCACACTGCAAAATTTTCAGTCTGAAAATAATTTGTGAGTTTTTGTGTATCGCTGCCCTCTACTGGAGAGAAGGTCAGAACCGCTCCGTCAGGTCTCGGTGTGAAGCCGTACAGCCACGGCAGCTGCTGGAGGTCCTCCTTTCTTGGTGAGTCACCCTTCTACCACCAAAGTGTAAAAGGTGTGAAGATCTGGGTTGCCAGCATCCATTAAAAGTTTTCCTTTTCCACAAGAGTTCAAGTAATTGACCTTGCAATTTTGTATCTGCAATTCGTTGAGACAGACAAAATTATGACTAAGCAATGGTTGTGAGTTTTAGGATGTGTATTTTCCATTAACTTCTGTGAAAGAGGCATCTAAATTCATCATAGATATGCTGAAAATTTTGATCAATGTTGCTTTGATACATATTTTCCTATAGCTTTGTAGATAACCTCATCATTTTTCTTGTCTAAATACTTTGGTTCACTCTCCATTGCATTATGATGTGATCGCCCTCCATCCTTTCTCCTGTCTGACCTTTCATGCCTCTATGCTTTTGCCATCTATATCAGTACTGCCACAGTACCTCACTTTTGTTATATTTTATTTTCATTTTCTTCTGAGGCTGGGCATTAGCAGAACAACTGAAACATAGAGAGCACAGCAGTGACATACTCTCAGTTCCTTGGTGTTTCATTTCCTCCACCTACTCTCACAACAACCCATACACATCCAGAGCAGTTTCTGTTGGAATGCACTGAGTTTTCCAGCTCATGCATCACCAAGGCACTGTGAAAACTGAAGGATGAGGATGGATGACGCCTGGTCAGAGCATATAGAAAATAAAATTTCACTATCAAACTCAAAATACATCTTCTGTGCAGAAGATGCTACCAGTTTCTGTGTTCATTTTTAGCTTTGCCACATGTGGGTCAAGTTGACAACGATGAAGATCAGATGCATGCTCTTCTCATTCTATTGGGGCATCTGTTATTGCTTCAAGGCAAGAAGATCTTCTGACCATGGCTGTGAGGGTAGAATCAGAATAATTTATGTTGGAAAAAGCCTCTGATGTCATTGAGTTCTACCTCTGACTGATCACCACCTTGTCAACTAGACCGTGACATTAGGTCTCATGTCCAATAACTTCTTGAACAACTCCAGGGGTGGTGACTCCACCACTTCCCTGAGCAGTTTGTTCTGATGTTGAACTACCCTTTCTGTGAAGAAATTCCTTCTGATGTCAAACCTGAATTTCCCCTGGCACAGCTTGCAGCCATACCCTCTCATCCTGTCATGGGTTGCCTGGGAGAAGAGGCTGACCCCCAGCTGCCCACACCCTCCTTCCAGGCAGCTGTAGAGAGAGAGATAAGGTCCCCCAGAGCCTCCTTTTCTCCAGGCTAAACAATCCCAGATCCCTCAGCCACTTCTTATAGGACTTGTGCTCCAGACCCTTCACCAGCTTCTTTGCCCTTCTCTGGGCTCCTTCCAACACCCCAGTCTTTAAAAATTTTGTACAATATGGGCAAAATAACAGTTTTGGTGGCTTCTACACCTAACCTGATTAATGGCAGAGCCATTAATCTGCTTTCTCTTCCTTCTCTTTGGGTACTTCCTTCTGAGTACCCAAAAGAAGACATCTGGCTAGAAAATTTAATTGTTAATATTTTTACTCCTAATGTTTTAAATGTCTTTTGCTGAAAAGATTTACTATCCACCACAGCCATTGTGGGTCTGTTAGTCGAATTTTACTGGGCAGCACTGAAGATTAGTATTGTCCTAGGTAGATGAATTTTGTGGGTTGCCTCATTTTATGGCTATTAGTTGCTATGAAAACTGCTGCAGTAAATTTCTTCCCCAATCCTAATGGCTAACATGAAAAAAATTATTAAGGCATGGAGTAGAGTGGTTGTTCCCAAAGAGTGACTTCTAAATGACAAGTGTCCTCAAAGGGAAAGGTATTCAGGCATCAGCTCACCTTGTACATCCACACTGACTATTAACTGGTCAGTTAAAGATGGATGATAAAGCAATGTACATATTTTTTATGATTTAAAAGCAAGATAAGTACTTTGTTGAAGGTACTATTCTTGTGATCTCTAGGCTATGAAATACACAATTCCACAAAACCTGTGACTTTCAGCATCTCTCAGGAAATAGTTGTCTTGAGAGGCTTCTCAGCAGGGTCTCTCTTTTGAAAGATATAAGATAGAAAATTTGAGTTTGCCATCCTTCCCCTGTACAAAAAAGATCTTTGTTTAGAATTAGAAACAAGCAAGCTGCTGTGGCTTTCAGATACCAGAATGTATTTCAGTGGTATCAAAAAGCAACATTAAGAACAAGCGTAAAGAGAGAGGAGGGAAAATTGGTTCAAACCAATAAACCCATGAAATTCCCTCGCTAGAATGAAAATAGTTTTTCAGATATTGAAAACCCTGGGAGAATGGCAAAGTGCAGATTTGTTTCTAAACATATGCAGCAAGGAAATACATTCAATTTCTTAATTAAGGAGGGCTTTAATAACTTAAGAGATCATGTTTTTTAAGTATGAACATAATACTATAATGCTAAAATGAAGTGCAATGCAATGGGAGTATTTTTGTTTCTTTGACAGAAAAGTGGGGAAAGAGAAAGCTTTGTAAGAACTTTCTGTGAATGAGAAGACAATCATATAGAAAACTGTCTCAAACTTAAGATTTTATATGAGATATTTTCAGATAAAAATATTTTATATCTGCATTAATTTCAGGCAGCACAAATAGCACAAAGCAATCAGAGCTACCTGAATACTACTGTTACTAGTTTGTAGGAAACTGTACTGTGTCAGATGGGATAACTCCTTTCTTACAAGAGGTAAAATACTTATTTTCTGCTCAGACCAACTGCACATCAAAAAGCTCACAAGAGTCAACTGAGCATCAAATTGAGACCATGACTTCATTTTCCTAGTGATGCTATCAATTCAAACATTGTTGAAGATGAAAGTCTTTTGTAAGCAATGCTTTTCATAAATAAAAAATAATCTCATGCAGAAAGAAGCATGATGGGAAAAAGAAAACATTACTTCCATTTTGCAGGTAGAAAATTGAGTATTGATACAGGCAAAAACAAGAGCTGAGCTCCTATATATTCTGGTTTTAGATTTAACAGCGGGGTTATGATTGCATCTACCTTGGTCTGTTTCAGCCACTAAAAGATTTTTAAAACAGCGGCCTTCCCACAAAGCACCAGTGTCCTGGAGAGAAGTCCTAAAAACATTCAGCAGGGCTTTCTGATGTGACTATTCAACTCTCTTCCTCTCCTTAAATGGCTGGATGTAAAAGAGTGATAGCTAGATTTGTCCAGATTTAATGTTGTGCAATAATCTTGTCATTTGTACCGAAAAGGGAGTGGGGAGATAGCAGTTGTCTGCCTTCTTAGTAAGCCTATTCCAGGATGAGAGAAATTGAGCATAAAATGTGCAATAAAGCAGATGGAAAGACATCTAAAGCTTTTGAGATGGAATTGTGCATTCTTTTCTGGAGTTTGTACTTGTTTTTTATTTATTTTATATTATGGGAAAAGGAGTCAACAGTTCGGTTTTTTAGCCATTTTTCATGATCTTTTCATGTGAATCCCAACAAATCAAGTAGTAAGCACTGCACAGTTGTCAAGAAGTCCCAATATTCAAGATTAAATCCACATTTCTACAACATGCTCAATTATTTTCCACTTTGTGTCTGGAAGATATGCTGATATCTCACAGGGTATTTTTCAGGAGAGCTTTTAACAGGAAGTTCTGACGGAGTTAAACTCCAGAAAGACTGATAATTAAGACTTACATCAAGAAACCTGTCAGTCATATCTGGGAGAGAAAGTATTTTAAGGCACAATAAAGAGCTAAAAATGTCAGTGAAGGTAGCAGACAAAGATATTTAAGGTTTGCTTTTCCTCCCTTGGAAGTCAACAGGCATTTTATGGTGAAGGTAGCAGAGTAAGATAACAAAATATCTCATCAGAATATGGGAAGTATTATTTCTATTTTCCATCTGTGATCAGTAAAGTACCCAAAACTCCAATGTGTACAACAGTTAAGTCTAATTATAATTAAGCATCATCTTTCATGGAAGATCTCTAGTTAAAGACAAATGAAAGACAACACAGGAGGAAGCTACTTAATGGTACTTTTTAAAATGTATGAATGTATGAGAAACTATTCCAACATATTTTACTCTCAAGTAGAACAAGGTATTCAGGTTGTGTTACAAACCTACAGTTGTTCACAAAACAGGGTCCTTGTATGGATGACCATGCTAAAAATTTTGAAGCAATTTAAGAAGAGAGATTATGTCACACCTCTTGAAATCCTCAGACATTTGTATAACTGAATATTCAGTCAATAAACTGAATTTAACTTCTCCAGAAAAGCCTTTTCTTGTTAAAGCAGGTATGTGTATGTACATATATATATATATATATACATACACACACACACACATATACATATTTCCTGTGTTTACAGCAGTTATGGAAAATCATGCACACTGCTTTCAAATATTCGCTATTAATGCATAGGGGGGAAAATGTGTACTGAGAAGAAGTGACTCTATTCTGCATTCTCTGGGGCAGTTTCTGCCAGGTATTTGGGATAGTGGTATTTATTCCCTACAAAGCAGACAGGATTGTTTATTCAACATTATTGAATGAACTTTCCTCAGAGAGTTTTCTCCTCATCAGAAAGCTGGCAGCTGTTGAACAGCACTGCCATGTTCCCCATAAATTGTGCTCTGGCAACACCCTTTCCCATTCCTAGCAGCCATCCAATGTAATTTCATTCACTGTACTCCTGCTGCTGCTTACATCCAAACAGCTGAAGCACAAAAAAACCCAGACACATATGTGCAGGAAGAGGGAAGTTTTATAACTACTCTAAGAAGAAATCTTCCTGTAAGAGGAACTGCACTTCTTCTTTTCCAGTGTTCTTGCTACCAGCTATTCAGAAATTTTTGTTTTCTAATAATCAGCAAACTAATCTGTGTTCAGCTGAACTAGCACGCCTTAGAAATCTGCAAGTGCCTGTAAAGTGTTGTGCAGCTCAGCATATTTCATAAAGTTGTTCAGAGGCCACAATAAAGTGTATCTGACACCATTCTTGTATAAATCGTTCCTGCACAACAGAACTCCAACATCAAAAGCTTTGATCTAACCTGATAACATTTCTTTCCTAGAAGATTATAAATTTTAAAAAAAGCCCAATTCACTCCTTTTTTTAGTACTCATTACATTTTAGTTTAACATTAAAGTGCCATTCAGTAGATAGAGGACAGCAAGCCACCTTGAATAAATCACCATACGTGCACAGTGCAGCATCTGAGTGCAGGGACTTCTGGCAGAAGGTAAACCAGTAAATTGCACAGTGTCCAGAATCATGGTGTGGTGGAAAAGAATTTGGCCAATCACAAGCAGATTCCTCACCTTATGAAAAGTACCGCAGCACAGCTTAGTCAGCACTTTGGTGATGAGTTACAGCTGGGGGAAGACCCTTGGCCACAGAATTTGCTGTGCTGATTCAGTGACACAGAGAGCCTGTGAAGCTCTTGTGAAGGTATAATTGACTATTGCAGAGGGAAGTTGAAGGCAAGAAAAAGTGCCATTTTGAACTTGATCGTAAAGGAATCACATCATGTTATATCTAATAAGAATGAAATGTGCTGCTGTGACAAAGAGGATGCAAAAGACAGCAGGATGACCAGATAACAACAAAGGAAATAGAATATTTTAAGCACAGATAAAATACCAAAGGACATTACTACCAGTAACATCATAAGGTACTGCATTGATTTCTTCTCAATGCTGCCTCCATTTATTTGTTCAAAGAGGGTTTTTTTAAACTGCCATAATGAAAACTGAAGGTGAGTTTGCAACCCAGGTGTGATTCTTTCTGGATCACTGAAGGAAAGAAAGTGTCAGGAATACGCCATTGATGTAGTGCTTGACAGTGCTGCTCTTTAAGCCCCTTATAAATTATTTCTATCACCAATATATTATTTCTGCATGGTTAACAAGAATAAAAAGTGGTAATATATGCTTTTGTCTCTAAAGAATAATAGCTATACTTTTAAAGAAGGAATTCTTATGTGAAAAATGCCGTTGTTATAATTTCGTCATATTTCCTTTCCTACTATAAATGCAATGGAAAACAGAAAGGGGAAAGAGAGAAGGGAAAGAAAAGTGGGATATATGCAGTCTGACCTGTTACTTCATCTATACTGGGTTTCTATTAGTCTCTGGGGCAGATTCCTGAGGGACAGTCCTGTTTCTTCAATTTTAAGTACTCTTTTGAAGGAAGCACTTGAGATTATACTCTTTTTCTCCTGAAGTGGCTAAGTAGACCTATACAAACGTAAAGATTTTTTTTGTATTGACTTTCATATATATTTAAATTGTTACATTTGCAGCTCTAAAATAAAGTAAAGTAAATTCTAGAGATTGCTAGTTACCATTATAAATACCTCTGTGACAGCTGAGCATGGTGCTATTATGTCCTGATAATTTAATACTTAGTTTTTTCCTTGCAGTCTGGTTATCATCCAGTATTCTCTAATTGAAAGTGGCAGAGTTTAGGAGTAAAGAAATGGTGCTCTATAAACTGCTTGTGAGCTGTTCTAAATGCCCGCATGACTTTGAACCCAAGACCACCAATCATATTCTCACTTGCCCTGACTGAAGCAAATGGTGTCTATTTGAAGCAGACAGAGTTTCATTCAGGAAAGAAATTAATGCAGTTTAAGGTCAAAAGAGCTGGTAAGGTGGCCTCCTATATATATATATGTGTATATATACATATATATATATATATGCACCTATATATCACCATTTTCTTAATTTCCTGTAAAAGGTCTGCTAATTTGATTTACTTTTTGAAAAGATAAACCTAGCCTGAAATGTGCTCAGATAAAAGGATGCATCTTCTCCTTTTCCATGAAAACAAATTCATCTAACAGCATCAAATAAACCAGCTTTGAATAGTTACACCCCAGTATCAGACTGGGCTCATAGAGGAGTTAGCCAAAGGCCAATTACAAGCTGATCTAGCTAAAGCCAGTGTATTCTGGACCTAGGACAATCTGGATTTAGGCCAAGAACTAGGATGGAAAGAGCTTTACTGGATGATGAATTATCTCCTGCTGTCAGCAGACAGTAGAAAGACATACATTCTCCTCCTCCTGGAATTACACGCCAAAAGATAAGATAACAAGTGCCACTTAAAGGTGGCATGAATTCCAAGAAATACGTTCTCAATTGCTTGTGATGCAGTATCTGCTAATTTTTTAACATTTCTGTGACCATATTATGGACCAAGTATTATAGATTTCGTCCCTTTGCATCCCATTTAATCAAAACAACTCTCTGCACATAGAGGGTCTACCCCAATTTAGTAGCTGGCTTAAACAAAAGCAGACTGTTTAATATTCATATTTTTGGAACACCTAACAACTATGCTCAGGATGATCAGTTCTCCTGTGCCAAGTGCTTTGCAAATATAGAACAAAAATAGTGTCTTTCAGAGAGCTAATGAAGTGAGAGCAAGGCTGTGGATGGAAGATAAGGAAAATAGGGGGATATGTGGTGACATCCAACATGACTTCACTGAGGGCAAGTTGTGTCCTACAAATGTAGTGACCTTCTGGGATGGGTTGAGGGCTTGGTTGATAAGTGAAGAGCAACAGATGTCATCCACCTGGACTCCTGCAAAGCATTTGACATTGTCCCACAAGACATCCTTATCTCTAAGCTGGACAGTGGTGTATTTGACAGATGGATCACTTGCTGGATAAGGAACTGGCTGGATGGTTGCGCTCGAAGAGTTGTAGTCAAGAGATCCATGTCCAAGAGGAGATCAGTGACAATTTACATTCCTCAGGGGTCAGTACTGGGAGCAGCACTGTTAAACATCTGTGTCAATGGTTCTTTGATTCTAGAACAATCCCACTAAGGAAAAGTAGGGAATGCAAGGAAAGAATATGGTTGAAGGTAACAAAACCTTAGCTCTGCAACTAGCTGTATGCCAAAGAGGGAGCACTGCAGGCTTAAGGCCAACTTACTCATTCAGCTAATAGAAGAGTCTTTTCATTTCAGACATATTATCATTGAGAATTTGTTAACTGGGTTCAGGGCATCCATTCCAGCTTCTAAATATAGGGGAAAACATCCAGATATCACTTACAAAATGCATTTATGAAATGAATTTTATGGAAAGGTATCAAAAACTTTTGCATTTCAGAATTTTCTCTGTGTTGAAGAAGTGTTTAATCTGGGTAAGGGACTGGGTAAAAGTTCAACCAGCTGATTGCTCTGAAAATTTTGCATAAGCCATGTGTCTTAAAAGGTTGCAGCAAGAGTCAAAGACAACTATGCTTTATAAAACATCTAAGTTCAAGAACAAGGCCAATCAGTTTTAGAAGTTAAGGACAGGCTAACAGGGCAGTAATTATTAATCAGAATTAATGCTTGCATATGTTCTTACAGCTATGACATTAATCAAGTGTAAAGAGAACAGAAAGTGGTATACATGGCTAAATTTATGCTTCTCTGGAAAGGTTTTCTCAGGGGCGGGGTTTTCTTATGAATTTGAGAGGGAGCTCTACAACTCCAAATGTTTTAGTTATATGTAATGAATGTGATGCTGAGGGTAAAAGCTGTACACAGTGGTATGGCCAAGAGCAGGACCATTTGGCATGAGGTAGTAGGACAGGGAGAAAAGCTGTGTAGGATTTGAAAAGTCACCTTATTGCCCTAAGCTGAGAGGCTTTCTGCATACCCTCTGTAAAATAAGTATCACACATTTTTCTGTGGGATAAAGGAGCATTTTCTTTGTACACTGAATCCCATACAAAATCTCTCTCCTGGCTGGTACAGGCAGAATGCAGCCCATCACGTCCCATGACTTGCCAGAGTGCTGGAAGCTGTGTGTGCCCAGTGCTCAGCACGTTCCAGATGTAGGCTCTCAGTGCAGTGACAGCTAGCAAGGTTACTCGTCAGGGTAAGGTGGAACATGCACATAAGCATCCATAGAATTGGGGTTTTGGCCTCTGTCCTGGGGCATACACTCTCAATTTAGTACTTGCAGTTCCAAGTATCGCCCTCTGAGAAGCCCTTTGTGCCACTGTTCAAAATGCTGTTCATCAACTTACCATTCCCTAGCTGCCTTCACTGCTGCTTTGTTAGCTCTATTTTCTCTTAGACAAGAACACATATCTCTGTATCCAGAGGCAGTGTCAGAGGAAGGGAATGAATGCCTTTTTAAGTTCTAAACCTTAAACCTTTATCACTGTTAAAACAGGTTCTCTAGACACTATTAACTCTTATGTGATGAAAGAAATACGTGAAGTAAAATGAAACTAAAAAGTTTATAAATATTTTTAAGTAGTTTTAGTCACATGCATACTTGATAAAATAAAAAGACAGTCTTCACTGCATATTTAGCCAATGGCTGATCTTCAGGCTCCTAGCTCATAAGTGGAGTTTCTTGGTGCTTAGCTAACTTGACATTAAATTTAATTTGTCTCCCCACCTAAGGAACTTATCCAAAAAAGCTTAATAGGTACTTTTGAGCCTGCAGAATCTCATGTCTGTGACTAGGGTTGCAGTACAGAACATCTCACTCCAGAGGTACTCAGCAAGTGACTGGAGCTGCTGCCGCCATGGAGGCAAGGTGAAAATTTGACCTGACATGAGGCCATTCACTCCAGGGAGCTGTCAGAAGGTGCTGAATTGGCCAGGGAGGAAGAATTGCTGAAGAATCTCTTTACTGGCAACAACTGATCCACTGCCGTCTCAAGACAGCAAGGTTCGTTCTTCTAAACCCGTGTGAACATCAGGGTCAAGAAAAGCCTTATCTGGTCTTTCCAGGAGGAAGCGGATACTGAAAGAGGAGAAAATTAATTTTGGCTTTGAAATCTAGTAAAATATCTTCATTCCCTTAGACTATAATAGTTTTCCAAACCCTCAATGTTAAAGTACTAAATTCTACAGCACTAAAGCAATATAAAGCTCTAAATTCTATACAGAGACATGAAGTCCCTCACCAAAACCCATAACTTCCTCCGAAAAAGAACACTTTGATATCAAATTCAAAACTCCTGACCTATTTAGCTATTTTATAAAAAATTTGTGTCCTCAGAAAAGGTAACATTATAACTCATACCAATTCTTCCAGTCACATTCTTCAACTTCAGGCTCTGTTCTAATATTTTTCATTTTTATTTCATACAGCTAGTTCTCACCCCAATCTCATTCTCAGTCAAACCCTGGGTCATTCATTCCACTGCGGTACTGGAGCAACAAAGACAGAAAATAATTATACATGATTGAGATGCAGATTGTAATGCTTGAAGTTGTGTATGTCAAAGCTATTATATTAAAAAAAAGGGAAAAAAGTTGCAATTGAAATTCGAGAAAAAGAGAGAAAAGAAACAGTATAATAAATATAAGAGAAATAGTATAATAAATATGGTTCTCCACAGATTTATTTTTTTCCCTCACATGAAGGACATTATTGCTGACACCACTGAGCTTGGATTTTTTTTTTAAACTACCAGGGACATGGAAAACAAAAGTGTGTCCAATTATGAAATTATCTTATGAATCATCCTGTGTGATATTTCTGTATTCCTTGTTCTACTGAACAAAGCATGCTAAATCATTCTAATGGTCTTTGCAGCGTGTGAAAATAAACAGGTGAGAGTTATTGAATAATTCATTTAAGTGATATTTGATAAACACAGAGGAAGAGCTTATGTCAAAAATGTCTTTGTGTTTATGAAGCAAAGGTGTAGCCTTATGAATGGCTTATATTTTGATAAATTCACATTGTTAATATCAAAGTGTTTGTGTTGCAATGGTTTTGCCATTCAGCTGGCAGCATATACCCTAGCACACTGTGTTTGAAGGTAAAGGTAGATCCATGCAAATATAAGCAAGGACAATCAGGGATAATTTAGAACAGCCATCAGAGATAATTTATGTTATTTATTTAAAATAAGTGGGTGATGTATATTCACCAGGTACAGAAAACCAGTATATTAAAATCAACATTTGGAGTTTTTCGGAGGCGAATAGTGTTCTCTGATTCTGTAAATAGCCACAAAAAGGCCTTTCATTGCCTTTGTTTGTTTAGTTTTTTGTGTTCTTTGAGGTTTTTTGTTTGTTTGTTGCTTTGCTATTTTATTTTGGTTTTTTTTTTTAATCAAGCAGAGGAAGTATTTTATGACTTGGCAGAAAAATTTTAGCTAATTGTATCTCACAGACAAGATTTTACTAACTTTATCATTTAAATACAAAGATACCATTGTAAAGCATCATTAGCATTCCTGATAAACTTGAAAAAAATCAAACAAGCAACCCATAACCAAACAGTAAAGTAAATTAGAGCTTTAATGCTCTGCAGGGGAAAACTGAAATGTCCTTTGTGCGCTGCATTTCCACTACAATCAAACACAAAGTTACCATTCTCAGTTTTACTGTTAAAATATTCAGCGGTGACTAGATGGGAAAAATGAACTCTACAGTGAAAGAAAATGAAACTTTAACTGCATGCTACTTACTAAAAGCATATTGAAAACAGAAATAAAGATATCTAGCAATGAGAGAGCATGGGGAACCTGTAGAGTTGATCCTTGGTAATATAACTGTCCAATGTACCTTAGTTTTTCCTGTTACTTCATCAACAGATGCACACGTTTTGGAAGTTATTACAGATCAAGTGAGGGTGTCTTCCACAGTGTTTATTTCCCAGGAGGATTGCTAATAGTTAATAAAAAAAAATATTTACATGGTAATAAAAACTAAACTGGGAAATAAATATGCAATAAATGAGAACTATTATACTGAACATTTATTAGCTTGTATGTGTCCTTTATTAACATAGCTCAAGCCAGTAGCATAACATATTTGAATTTATGTCTAGCTTTAGACTTTTTGGGAATTTAAACAACAGAAGTAGATTTTAAGGAATGTAAGTGAAAGAGAATTTGTTGTCTAATACATATGGCAACAATGGAAGAGCTACTTAGAAAGAACGTCTAATGTGAAAGGAGTGCAATATGCCATAGTGTATGCGCAGAAAAAATAGCTCCTGGCTCCAAAAAAAGAGGTTTATTAGTTATTCAGATGCTTAATTTGCTATAACCATTGTCTACTGACTACTGAAATGGCACCAACATTTGGAAACAGCTGACTTTTTTTTAGGCAAGAAAGGAGAGATGGAATTTTCTGACACACTGAAGTTATTTAAATGCCAACATACATGCACATTCACCCACTTTGCCTGGCCATAATAAAACATGTTATCTCCATCTACTTAAAAAAAAAACAAGTAAGATTGACCACTTTTCATGCTGTTCTTGGTTTCCAGGGAGTACAGTTCCTTCACCTGATTTCTCCACATACACAACCCTATGGTATTCTGTATACAACCTTTCTGCCTATAAGAGGAGCTGAACTAATGGTGGCTCTTTCACCACCAGATGATCTTGCAAGGGCAGATTTCTCCAGTATAATGGCTATGAACTTAGGTAGTTTCAACATGTATAGCATTAACCATAGCATAAAGTATGAGACAATTAGGATGTGAATTAGGGACAACAACATGTTCAGGGTTAGGTATTCTGAGAAGAAATCAGTTTTTAAACATCATCTGACTGTGAGTACAATGAATCCATCAACCTATCTTAGGACTGGATGTCTTGCTTAGTCATCAAAAATATGTTTTTCAGGTGGTCTTTACAAAGTTAGAGAAGAATGAAGAACTCTAATCAGAAAAAATGAAAGTAGACACTCTTCGTTGCAAGGAATAAAAAATTGGTATTTCCTGGCACACTGTAGTTACTTAAAATAGATTTTGACACAGTGTTGGCATTTGAAATAGCTGTATATTTATAGAAATGTTGAATATCCAACAGCAGCTAAGTCCTTAAAGCACATCTCCCTTCCTATTCCTCTAGCATTGCCTGTATCTCATCTGTGTTGAAAATTCCTGAATTTTTATTTTTATTTTTTCCAGGTGATAAGAAAATTTGAAGGAGAGAACTTTCACCATTTACTGATTTCAATATACATTAACATTCAAAACTGTAATGAGTAAAAAAAAAAAAATCAATTAGGAGTCTTTGCAATAACAACAATAATGATGATAATAATAATTTGGCCAAATTTTAATCAGAATCGTGCTAAGGCATTGTTTCATGATGCAAATGTAACAGGAGTAGTTACACACTGAGCTAGCCTAATTCCTGGAGTGGTGTCTCCACTGGGACCACAGACGCAGAGAGCTTCAAAGCAAATTATTCTCCTCAAATGAAAAAAAGATCTGACCTCTTCTGCATCCATGGAAAAGAAGATATAGCACGAATAAAAATGAGGAATTTATGGAAGAGGAAATATGCCAGTAACCTCAAAGGTGGGACAGCTGTGATATGTCAGCTTAAAAGTCCTTAGGTGGTGGTGGCAAAAAGAATTGCTTTCACCTTCTGGTGTGAACATTTGTATGCTGTCTGCTTTCTAGCTCTTTTTATAGGGGTTGAGTGAATCAAAATACTTGGGGCAAATCCAAGTTAAGCACTTAAGTGCTGTGGAAGCTTTAGAGAAAATCTTACACTAATGTTTGTGTTGCTAACGAATATAGAGCTTTCCACAGAGTTTCTAGACCTGATACTCAGATACAGGATTAAAGGTACCTCTGACTAGAAACTGCAGAAGTAATGGGAGAATGATATGTTGGATGATATCCTATATAAAATTTCTTTTCCTATTTCATTTTTTTTCTCAGCAATAGAATAGTGCGTTTCTTTACTGATGCTATCCTAATTACTTCATGTGGGATCTGTTATGGGTGACTTAGCCTGCAATGCTGTCACACAAGTTCATGTTGCCAGTTCCTTTTTGCTTCAGTAGAAGCTAAGACTTTTTCTACCATTGACTGATAGCAAAATATACAATTTCTGCCTAATTTGCACCTTTTTTGGCCAGTTTATAGCTATGAACAGATTTTTAAATGGTATTATTTATTCATAAGTATTAACTCATAAATAGTATTTGAAATTCTTCAGTATGCTTACATATATTGGAACAGTAATATTAATTGTACTTCAGTTCCATGGGATTTTTCAGGAGCTGACCTTTGCAATATGAGCCAATTAGGCCAGATAGAGTGCTCCTCTGCTCTTCTGAAAGAGCTAAAACTAGAAAATATCTTGTCATAACTTTCTGAAAAAGGTGGAAAACTGAAAAATTTCTGTCTGATGCCCTCCCAACTAATCTCTGTGGACAAAAGATTTCCACATGATTAAGTTACACATGCAGATTTCAAAATCTTATCTCAGTTTCTCTCTGAAAGAGTTTGTATTTTCTGTTAGTTCTTCGCTAGGAAGAAGCCCATCACAAACATTGAAGATGAAGTCCCAGGATGTTTCTGAGTTCGACCTCTCTTTCAGAGTTTGTATTCTCTGTTAGTTCTTTGCTAAGAAGAAGCCCATCACAAACATTGAAGTCCCAGGATGTTTCTGAGTTCGATAATAGCTATTGCAATTTTTAGGTTTTGAGCCATTTGAAATGGAACCTCTTCTGTGAGCACTTATAGTCCCTCACGTATCAGGGAGATAAATTATAGGTTTTAAATTTTTGTCCTGTACCAGGACATGATCAAGATTTTGGAATTTCCATAGAGATAATTTTGACTATATGGACAGAACTAATGTGTTATCTGTTACTTTCCAGAATAGTCAGAGAGGAAAACTGCTTGACTTACAAGTTTTTATAATAATATGCATAAAAAGAGTGGTTTTTTTCAACAAGTATTTTTAATTGTTTGCAGCTAGCTGGATCAAAAGCAAACAACACAGTAACACACAGAAGCCTGAAACTAATCACTACAGAATTTCCATTTTAAAGGTCAACCAATTTTCTTTACTTCATTTACCATTTTATACAAGAAGAAGAAATTTGATAAATTAAGCGATAATAATGGAATTAGAATAGAAGAAATCAAGACTTAAAGTCTGTATGTCTAAAACAGTTTGGTTTTTTTTTTTGCACATTGGCTTGTATTTATACAAGGAATACTTCCATTCTAAAATACACTAGTTTAAAGGAGGCAGATTTAAAATAATCTAAACTAATAAGCCATTCACAAAACAACTGTACAAGATAGCCTAACTGGATTTTCCCCTCTTTTATCCATTATAATTCAGACAGAGAAATTTTATTTCAAACATATAGACTAATTTGATAATTTCATTTAACTTTCAGTAAGCAGTTTTCTCTGAGGCCAAGAAGAAAAAAAGTTATTCTATCTAGTTTTCTATCTAAATAGACAGACATGAAACATTTCTCGGTTAAATTTTTATCAAAACCCCCCACAGAAGTTGAAAAACACTGATGAATCATTCCTCTTAAGAATCAGAATTCAACTAGTGTGCTATATTTATCAGAAAGGAAATTGAATTTTCTTTTTAAAGAGGCATTTTTCAGTTCACATTTCATCTTTTTTTTTTTAGAACTCCCTCTATTTTATTATTTTTGTTGGGTGATTCAACTCTAGCAATGAAGATGACAGTTCTCAATGTTCTTAAGTTTACAGAATGTAGGTAAGATTTTCCAAATTTATGATTCACAGAAGTTCCACAGTTTGTCTTCATTAACTAACACTCAGAGCTGAAGTTAAGCACACCTTCTAGAAAAGCTCCTCATGTTGATTTTTGAACTACTGTTTATACAGAGACCATCACAGTCCTTGGTTACAAGTCCCAGTAGTTAACACCTATCTCTCTGGCACATTAGTTTGATCTCAGTGTTATGTCAAAAAATTCAGTATCATTATATTTAGGTTTACTTCCAGAGATTTTGTATTATTGCTTTTTGTTTTCTAGACAGAGTTTTCTTTTATCTGATTTGAAATGCTTCAAGATTGATAAAAAGTATTTCTTAATCCTCTCTTTGATAAACTAAATTGATTGAGAACCTTAAATCTCTACCTGTAAGTTCTAGTTTCCATCTAATGGTGGTTGGGCTCTTCTCCAGCCTAGGTTAGTTTCTCAAGATCCTTCTTGAAATATGGACACCCAAACTGCAAAACATGTTTCAGTAATGTTCACATCAGTACCATAATAGTTACATCATGAAAGACAACATCAAGTTTCTTACTGGAATTACAATTAGCTATCACCATGATCATAATACCTTATTTAGAGTCATTGCTCCCTGGGGTGGAGTCTCCTGTCATAGATGATTGCCTGCATCTTTGCTTCAGATGTAAAAACCATCTGTCTCCTAGTGGTTTACTCTACCTATGAAACAACTTACCATATCGCTTTGTATTAGAAATCTGTCCTTGTCGTGATTTCACCCTCCTCCACTAAAGACTTTTTGTGTTTTCTGTCATTGACAGACGCATTAAATGGCACAGCCCAAAACCTGAATTAGAGAGGTGGTATTCTAAGTGGTTCAGGAAGGTCATCTTTTTCGAACTTGTTTTGGAATTGTTACTTGCCAGCAAACTGTGTGTTGAGAAATACAAAGCTTGCTCACCCTTTCTAATTTCACGGTTCCTCAGTTTGGCTGTGAACTGGTAAAATTAGACTTAAATTGTGTCAGTGTGTATTGTGTAATTTGCACTTTCTCTTAAAGTTTCTTGTCCTACTTGATGGTATTGTTCCATACATTACTGTAAGTTCTATTATATATTTAACTAATAACACCTCTTAAATGATAGACTTTCTATTTTGAAAAGCTACCATAAATACCATGCCAAAAGTAGCAGCAATATACAATACCTATTTTAAAACATCATATGATTGCAAACACATGTGATTAGATTACTCACTTAAAAAAAAATAATCAAAGCTATTTGTGTATTTAAAACTAAGCATGTATTTAATTACTCACCAGTTTCCCTTACAAAATACTGCACTCTTCTCATTCTTTCTCCTTCTCTAAAAATACCATAGAAACCTTTTTCACACAGAGCTCTAGCCAGCAGCCATGAGATATGCCCAGGTTAGAGAGAGGCCCTGCAGAAAGAGTCACGTATCCTTTGACTATTCCTTTCTCCAACTGCAGGTTCTCTTTCTCCAGCTCCTGCTGCCTCAGATGCCAGTTGGTTCTGCTGGCTCTGGTGAAAGCAGCAGCAGGAGCAGCAGCAGAAAGGGGCAAGGCTGCCTGCCTACCTGAAATCTTTACCTTGACTTAATTTTTCTTGTTACTGTGAGATAGACATACATTTGATTGTATACCTGAATTGTTAGCATGTGCCTTTCCATAGAGAACTGTTTCTGAATTTTACAATAGGGAAAATTTTGAAAAGTAGAGGGAGTTCTTTTAGATAAGTTTTCTGATGAGAGTCCACATAAATGGGGTTAAAAGCCATATTTCATCAAGCATCCACATTCCTGTGGAAAGTATGCTGCCCAGTCCACTTCTTAAACTGGCTTAACAAAACTGGCAGCTGATTTAAGTCAGTATGACCTCTGGAATGGTGCAGGTGAGTTCTAGTGATGAGCAATATTTTCCATGGGCTTTCTTTGGAAACTGCAGATAATCCCACTGCCAATGGTCCTTCAAACACAGTGAAGTTTACCTTGCTATTTTCAGTTTTGTATATAATCAATCTCCATGTACTTTGGATCTCTAATATTAAAGTCAGGAATTTTTCAGCCAGGATTTTTGTTCTGGCCATTACAATTTTAAGCTAGATTCTGAAAATATTACACTTCTTACAATTATAAATATTTTTTCCATTCACGTCAGACCACTTCACATGATCTAAGGATCATTCCAAAGGATTTCCTTGAAACACTTCCACTATTTTTCAAAAGGAATCTGAAATCCAGGGTCCCCTTTGGGATTTTTTCTGTGGGAAAAAATGCCTTGGAGCATCCATTACTGATAATCCCATGGAAGTGGATAGGAACTGCACAGGTTCTCTAACTGCTATTGGAAAATAGTTTAATGTTTTTTGCTGCTGACCAGAGACAATTACAAATTCCTTTAGATTACATGAGTGGAGATAGGATTTTCTTCTCTTAGTATGCCAATGCTGTCAAGTATTACTGAAATATTAAGCCCTGCAGCTGACTCAAATTCCACACAAGTGCCTGATCCAAATTGCTGTGGCTGTTAACTTAAAGTGCATTGTCTGAATACTGTAAATGGCAAACTTTGTTTATTGAGCAATAATTCCTTTTCTGGCTTGAACACTTTTCTAATGGAAAAATTTACTATAGTAGGAGCTTTTGCTCAAGAGTGAAATTTAAGGCATTATTGAATTTTCCGAAGCAAAATATCTACAGAAGAGTTGAGTGTTATCATTTTGTTAGAGATGAAAGATGTACCTAGCAATGTGAATTCCTTCTATTTTCCAGCAAAGGAAATGTGCTTATATTCATCTGCAATTTTCTTCACATTATTCTTGACACTTCTGATAAATGTTAGGGTCAGGAAGAGAATTAAAGTTCACCCATAGAATAGCTTTGAAGCGTGGAATGGCCATCCCTTAATCTCTGCAGCGATCCATTCCTCTCCACATTCCTAGTAATACTTGTCATTTACAAGCCACAACATTCCTTCTTTTTCTTAAATGTGGGATTGCAGAGTTCTAGCTAAGATTAGATGCTCTGAATGACAAAACAAATTAGCAGAGACTCTCAGTGTACGAAGTTAAATCATGTTGTATTGTTTGAGAAACTTATCTTAGTACCAGTACCTGAGAATTGAAAACCCTTGAGTTTCAGGTACCTTCACAGTAATTTGGTTTTTTAATTGTTAAAAAACATAGGCCAAGCAAATATGGAAAATGGAAACCTGTCAACACATTTGTCTTGGTAGGTACATTTTAGAAAGGTTAGCATGATATATTAAAAAGTCACGGTACTAAGATGAATCAGATAATTTAAAAAAGGGGATAATGTTGTTAGATTATAAATTCTTGATATAATACAGACATTAAAAATAATTAGACATGTTAAATATGTAATATTTTGTCCAACTTTTTAATATCTTTTAAAATACATTGGGGGGTTGGAACTAGATGGTGTTTAAGATTCCTTTCAAGCCAAATTATTCTATTATTCCACATTTGGGTTTTGTGAGGTTTTGTGTATTAGTTGTTTATTTTCGTATTTAATAAAACAAAAATGTCCTCTCTGCATAATCTAAGTCACAGCATTAAAAAAGAGCAAGAATATCTTCCCTGTACAGTAAGTCCTGTAGTCATTAACATTTCTGGTGACTCATGCAATGTATTACTAAACAGGAAGAGAGCTGGGAGGCAAGGACAGAGACAGAAATGCTACCACTTAAAGCTCTATTGCTTCCATTAACTTCCATGCAGAATTTTTGTTATTCACTGCACCTTAGGCAAAGCGTTTCCCCCTAAAAATCCAACACCCTTTCTCTTTCATCCCAATTTAGGAAAGCCTGGATTAGGTGGTGGTAAATATTTATAAACTGGAAGCTATGTAAGAAATCATGGTGTAACCCATCAAATGCCAAAATCCTCAAGCCATATGGTTCACCTGATAAGGGCAGCAGCCTGTGACAAAATTATGTGAAAAGATGACAACACATTGCTTCCTGTCACTTTATTCCAAGAAATTCAGAAGTGAATGCTAAGTTAGTGCATGTTGAAAACCCCATAAAAGAATAGACAATACTTAAATGAGCAAGAAATGAGAGACAATCATGACAGAATGACGATTTGTTCCTTCATTTACCTAGAATGAAAGGAGTTAAAGTCCTGTGAAAGTGCAAAAGCTAAGGGCATCCAAAGTGAGTTTAGAGGTATTTGACTGAACAATTGTCAGTAATCTCTTGGAATTTAGGGGCATATGTCAACAGGTGGAAATATGAGTAGTTTTAGAAAAGAATACATAGATTAAATTATTCAATCCAGATTGATGCAAAGAGTGCAGGAGGCAACAAGAGAAGAAGCAGATGTAGAAATGAAGAAGGTTCACAGCCAAAAGGAGCTTGTGCTAAAAGCATTAACAAATAAATTAAAGGCTTGGAAAGAATATCTTCTCAGTAAAAGAAAATATCCGCTATCCACTTCCACCTTTCCTAATCAAACGATCATTTTAAGAGGATGCTTTGTCACAGTCAGTGAAGCCCTCTGGATTAAGACCTCCATTATCAAAGTGTTTTACACTTTGACCCAACAAACTACGTCACTTATGTACTTTACATGCCCTTCTTCTAAAGATGATGCCTGACTGGATAACCTAAAAACATAAAATTGGTTTAAGACAAGATTTGTTTTGGTGGCATTTAGCTGAATACAAGTCGTGAGTGCAGATTGACGGAGTAGAAATACAAGCCCATCTGATCAAGTCTCTCCTGTATCCTTGAAAGCCTAAAACTCAACAGGAGGTGAGTGAGAAGTGCAGAAGAGGTCTTGACCCATATAAAATATTGACCTACTGATTACAGTAAACATCATTTTAGCTGGAAAAAAGGACAAAAAATCAATTTATATTTTGTTAAATACATGTGGATAACTGACAATAGCATCTACAAAATGCTACAAAAACCAAGAATAACATTTCAAAAGTACCTCCTGATTGGGAAAGGCAAGGGCAAGAAGACCTTCACTTCAACATATGGAAAGAAAGGTGTTAACATTCTTAATTAGTTAATTTTAGCAGCTTTCGTTCTGAGTCATTCTAATTAAGATGGTGAAAGATGAGTCTTTTGAAAAAACTGCACTGCTATTGACTCAGGGGAGGTTTAGGTTGGATATCAGGAGAAGGTTTTTCACCCGCAGGGTGGTTGGGCACCAGAACATGTTCCCCAGGGGAGTGGTCACAGCACCATTCCTGACAGTGTTTAAGAAGCCTTTGGACAATTCTCTTAGGCACGTGGTGTGACTCTTGGGGTGTCCTGCACAGGTCCGGGAGTGGACTCGATGGTCCTGATAGGTCCCTTCCAACTCAGCATATTCTATGATTCTACTGACAACAAATATTTCTTTCAAAAGTATGCATAAGGAAATCGTTTGATTTCTGTTCACCATGAATGATCACAGTGCTCAACAATGTTTGAAAGTCATACTCCAAAGTAAGGCTTAAGGAAGTCTAATTTTATGGTGCAAATCTGCACTGAAAATATCAGAGAACTACAGTATGGAAAATTCCAATATTTGCCAAACCGAAAAAAGCTTGATTGATGAAGTAAATCTAGTGTGCAACATAAAGAACTAGAAGATTTCTGATAATAGATTTTGATGAAAAAATTACTGCAATGTGCCATAAAACCTAGACAAGGGTACAAAGTATCATTTTGTAGCTTGCCAGACATAAAAGTACTTTCACTTATGCTTATGTTTATTTGGAGACATTTTTAAGCAGCAATTATTTTAGAAAAAGCTACTACAAACGCCTTATTTCTGGACATGAAGAAATATGACATTAAGAAACTCTCTCAATAGAGAGTTACCACTCACCTAATTTAGCCAAATATTATAATTGGCTTTTTGCCAGTGCTTTTCTTTTAAATTGGTTCTGTTTCAGCATTCTTGCCATCTTATTGAGGTTATAAATTCTGCAGAGCAACCTCACTGCTATCATACTTTGTTTCTGAACAAGAGCGATTTAATTTTACTTCCAGGTGTCTTTAATACCCCTCTTGTGTGTGTATGTGGTTACTTTAATCTTAGACAGTGAAATAATATATTTGATCTTTTGAAGAAGTCAGCCCTGTGACATGTCTTACCTCTCTGTGTTGCATGACCCAAATCCTTCATAATACTGTTTTCATGAGAGTGTGTTAAACTTTCTATTAAAAGAAATTCGGGTCTTCAACACGCTTGAACATGTTAATGTGAGAAACTGAAACAGATGGAAAACAAGCTTAATGCACATGAAATACTGTTCAATCATCTTTGTTAGGAATTATGAATTAAATGTGGCAAATTAATTCAACTCCTGTAGATAAGGAAAAACACAATTCTTTGTTGGCTTCTGTATCTTGAGAGGTTCTTCTACTAAAGACTACATATATTTTTGTGAGCTATTAAATGGCAGAGAAAAACTTCACATTCAGCTAAGCTTTTTCTAGAGACAGCAGCTTTGTGTTGCCACCCAATAAATTTCACACTTTTCTATTCCCTGCTTCTACTCTTTAACAGTAATCCTAAAGATGAATGCAAAACAAGTTTAAAGTGAATTGGAGTATGCTAACAGCTCATAACTATTTTTCACTAAAGAGAAGTTTTCTTCCAGAAATCCTTATGAGTAAAATAGATCCCTAAAAGAATCACTGTTAGAAAAGGCTCTCCTTGCCAATGTTTAGAGTGAATGATGTATGGAAAAGGGATATTGAACACTGAGTCTTTTCAGAAGTCTGTTAAAGCCACCAAAGATTGTTGAAACTTTACCTTCAGAACAATCTTTACCTTCTGCACTTCAGAAGCATAATTTCTTATTTTAAAAATCTAATAAAAACAAATCAGTGACTGGGTGATGGTGCAGCTTTATCACATATAAATGATGGTACAAATGGTAGCTCTTCCCTTTCAAACAAGATGTCACAGCCATTAAAAACAAACTTTGGTGCTATTCATCATGGGGAAATTTTTCCTATGTTTAAAACTTTGCAACCAAATTCCAGAAAGTAATGAGAGGAGGTTGTCTTACCTAAAGTGTGAGCTTGACTCATCATGGATGGCAGAAATAAGTGTAATGAAAACAATTTAAGTGTCTGCTAAGGTGTTAGACTATAAATTAATTATGATAGGTGCTAATCTACAGGGATAACATAGGCATCTATTTTATTGATTTTTCTTTCAAGTAGCAGGTTGTCTGCTGGTGATCACTGTGGAAACTTTGGAGGGTATTAATCACAATTAAGCTGCTAGTTCAGCTCTTGGACTGCTGCAAATCTTCTCTGCTATCTCTTCTTAGATGTACAAGTGGATAGACCCACATTCTGTCCCAACCTCAAAGTAGTCACAGACCCAGAAGAATGGAGAAAGCCCTGGGAGGTCTCTTTGCACAGGTAGGAAAAGTCCAAACATGGAAAGCAGTTGTGAGGTACTTAATGTGGTCTGAAGTAGGAATACAGCTTTGCTTCACTCCGCAGCTCCAAAGTACCAGGGATTTACTTACAGAGAAATGAATTGGGGTCCATAAGTACTTATATTGCTTTCACAAAATGATAGCTGTTCTTGCAACAGTCCAAATACTTCAGGTTCAATGGCTATGTGATGGCTTTGGCTATTATTTTCTAAGAAATATTTTTCCTAGCATCAAAATTTTAAAAACAGATGAAATACATGACTACAGTGTATTTGTGTGACCTTGAAAACTCACTTTGAAGCAAATCATTAAAACCACCATTTCAAGCTTCATATTTGGGAGCTTAGATTTTCATTTTTGAGTACCTGAATTGGGCCAGCACACATTACAGAATGGGGCTTCCAGAGGGGCACAGTGCAAGCGCTTTTGTTTGGCTGTGTTTCTTGGCATAGAAATGCTAATGGATTTACTCTGATTCAGAAAAAGCCCAGAAAAGAAGGCTCCAGTCATCCTTGGCTGGAAAGACATGCTGTTTAATCCTGGTGGATGATATTTCAGCTTTAATTATGTTTGCCACTTCTGGGGGAGGGGAAAAAGGTCATCAATCCTTCAGAAACTATCTGCACCAATTCATCAGGGTACATGACTGTTTCCACTTTCACCTCAAATGAAAGCTCTTTCTGCCAAGATTTCTCAAACATTATAGTATACATAGTAAAAGTAAAAGAATTAATACCCTACTTAAACATCCTGTTGTCCACACGGGTTCTTTTTTCCCCTGGAAAGCGGATGAAAGAGACCAGGAGACACGTGTGACATCTTACTGTGCAACTTAATGCGCTACTGGCAGCCACTTGGATGCTGTGCTGATAAGGGTGGCAAAAGAGCCTACATAGAACAGATTAGCCAGGGATTTGGGAGAAAGGAAGCCAAGTGGCAATCAGACTGGCTGAAGAAAATAGAGGGAGCACAGAGAGGATTGTACAAGAAGCACCTGCCGGCTCTCAGTATATATTTATCTCCCTTTAACTATTTTCCATGAGTCTTGAATTTGCAGCTCTGCTAGCTGCAAATTCAAACACCATCAGAAGCCTTGGATATCAGCTTGGCCTGGTGATCCAATAACTGTTGTTATCTGTCATTGTTCAAGAGCACCTGGAAGCTGCTTTTGTATTGCTGAAACACTTTATGCTATAATAGAAAAGCAAAATTGTGTCTACTATTTGAAATTGCTGGGTGAGATTTTTTATGACTACATCTGAGGCATAATAGTTCTTTCCACCTCTCTCACCACCTCCTTACTTCCTTTTCTCTTTTATTTTTTCTTTTTCTATTCTTTGACCCTAAAAAGATCAGGAATCTTGATTGAACTCTGTAGGACATTGTCTTCAATGATATACAAACACTGAAAAAGAGATTTGTTGCCAGCTGACTATGCAGAATTTTATTTTAATATCATAAAGCCAACTAATTGCCCTTTGGCTTCTATTTAACTACATGAAAAACTTAGTACTAAATGCTGCACCTTAAGAACACTGAATTAGGATTTTGCTGTTTATAACCTGCATATTTCCTCTGGATATTTTCTGCTGGAAAAAATAAAAATAATTTTAAAATAAATAAATCAAAAGCAATATTTTTTCTTAAAAATAAAGAGTAATTTGTAGTACAAGAATATATTAACAGCTGAATCTTGGTCTAAAATCTGATTAGTTTTACATCAGCTTGTAAGCAATGGTTTGTTCATATTTTTCTACAATTTTTTCATGCAGTAATCTTTATTTAATTTATAGAAGTCTAATTTTAATCCAGCTGCAAATATACCCTATTGTCTCTGTTGACACTGAGCATATCTAAAAAACAAATGCACTTATTACCATCTTATATTGCAGGCTGCAACATGGGACTGCTTTTGCCAAAAGCGGTCAGAGAACCAAGACATTCTTTGTCTACTGTACCTTTAATGTCAATTAAGTATCTAGATACACATAAAATTTTATGCAAGACAAAAATTTTTGATTCATAATTTAGCACAGAAAAACAAAAGATTCAATCAAAAGCTAAAAAAAATACATAAATGAAATTTTCCATGGAGATGATACTGTTCATAGATGTCTGTTGAAACTTTGGAATCTAAGTCAGCAGACAGTTCCAACCTCTCACTTTTCAATGAATGTGCTGTAATGAGCACTGCAACATCTCTGCCTTCTAGAGTTGACATGTGAAGAGAAGATGTCAAAGCATAATGAACTTCGATAACTACAGATACGCAGCTGTCAGAATTTCATCTAACAACTCCCTCCCTATAAAACCCCATAAACTGAAAATGTGGAGGCCCCATCTCTGGCAGTGTTCAAGGCCACGTTGGATGGGGCTCTGGACAAACTGCTTTAGTGGAAGATGTCCCTGTCAATGGCAGGAGGGATTGGATCTAGATGATCTTCAAGGTCACTTCCAACACAAGTTATTCTATGTTTCTATGAAGTGCTAACGTAAATGATGAATGCGCTCCTCACCTTAGAAAAACAAAAAGAAGAATACTCAAAGTCTTATTTTAAAGCAAAAAAAGAACAACAAAACTGGGCCTTCATAAAGACAGGAAGGCCTTTGAGAGGTTATTTAGTTCCTCCTCAGTCCCTGAGAAAGTGTTTACTACCTTGAGTTCCCTCATTACCTTCTCTCACAAACCTGCTGTGATGAGGCTCTGCAGGCTTACTGCACAGTTGCTTTCACTGCTTTACTTAACAAGTGAAAAGTCTTCCTCACATTTAACATGGATTTTTCTTACTGCAGCTTAAAACTATTACTTCTGGTCTCTACCCATTTTGGACATGAATAATAGATTATTTCCTTTTCTTTGCAACAGCCTTTTCATGTTGAAAGCCTGTTGCTACATTCCCCTCAGATTTTTCTTCTGTTTACAGCTTAAAAACCTTAATAGCTTTTCTCATAAATAAATTTTTCTGTATCTCTAGTCAAGGGATTTTTTGTTTTCCTTAGTGCATTTTAATTGGTCTATGTCTTCCTGAGATGGTTCTTGAAACAGCAAATGGGGTTAGGTCTTACCAGGGAGAAACTCTACCAAAGAATTTTTCCACCATCCTGGCTACCATATTTGAATACAATGATCTTCTCTGTACCTGCATGGCATTAAAGGGTTCATTTGACTTGCGATCCACAGCAATTCCCAGGGACTTTCCTCAGAGCAAGTACCAACCCTGTTGTTCAAACTCTCTTCTTGTGAACCTGAATACTGAACCTGTTTCACTGAGCTTTTATTTTAATGTCAAAGGTTTATCATTATATGTATGATATATATTATGTTTATATGTATACACACATATAATATTTATATCTATCCATCCATCCATCTATCTATCTATCTACATAACAAAATATCATTGCGAATTATAATAATTTCCAAATTTAATTGTTGGTAAATATAATGTTTTTAATTTCTTTGCCTACATCAGTAATAAAACTACTGAACATAGAAGACCCCACCTGTGAAATTTATCTGCTGAATTTGACTAGATGCTTCCTTCCAGTTTGACAGGGAACCTTCTGGCGTTTATTCTTCAGGTATGTTATACAATCAGTCTCGCACTGTAAATCAAATTTCTTCACCTTCATAGACTTCTAGAATGGTTTTTTTGGGTCTTAAAGACCATCCAGTTCCAAGACCCCTGCCATGGACAGGGACGTCTTCCACTAAACCAGTTTGCTTGAAGCCCCCTCCATCCTGGCCGTGAAAACTTCCAGGCATGGGGACATCCCCAAGGTTCTCTAGGCAACGTGTTCCAGTGTGCCACCACCCACACAGAAAAAGATTTCTTAATATCTCATCTAATCCTATCCTCTTTCGGCTTGAAGCCATTTTCCCTTGTCCGTCGCTACAAGCCCTGGTAAGAAGTACCTTTTCAGTTCCTTTTTAGACCACCTTTAGGTACTGGAAGGCTCTCTAAGGTCTCTCTGAAGTCTTCTCCTCTCCTGGCTGAACAACCCCAGCTCTCTCAGCCTGTCTTCATAGGAGAGGTGCTCCAGCCCTCTGATCATCTTTGTGGCCTCCTCTGGACCCTCCAATAGGGCCATGTCCTTTTTATGTTGAGGGCCAGAACTCAGGGTGCAGCACTCCAGGTGAGGTCACACAAGAGTGAAGTTGAGGGGGAGAGTCCCCTCCCTTGACCTGCTGGTCATGCTGCTTTAGAGAATATTGTAGGAGACACTGTTAAGAGCCTTACCAGAGCTAAGATACAGAACAGAACACGTGGTTAGAAAAGAAAGAAGGAATTCAGATTGGTTTGATCTGACTTGCTAATATGAATCCAGTTGACTGCTTTTAATCTTTTTCTTATCTTGTAGATGCTTACAAATATTTGATACCATTATTCATTTGAGTTATTTTTAATGGGTTTGAAATTTAGATGTCTGCCCTACAATTTAATAGATTCTCTATTAAAAATAAAATAAATTGAAATAGAATAATAGCGCAGTTTCTTCAGTATATATGTATGCAGTTAATAATCTATGTCATGTCTACTTTACACCTTAGTAATTCTAAAAGTGGTCTGGGGTCTTCTAGGATAAAATTCATCACGGCCAACTCATGTGACAATGGCTGTCTTGTTATATTAACCTATAAACCATATTTTTTCTGCGTTCCAGACTGAGCTCTTCCCACCATGTTTTTGTAATAGTCATAGATTGGAAGTGGTTCTTGTCAACAGAAAACAGTTTTAAAATCCAGCATAGCACCATTGTGGAACACATTTGCAGGATAAAATCTAATTTTAAGTGGGTTTGTAGCTGTTGCAAAATCTACCTTCAAAATGATCCTCCCTGGGTACGCAGTATAGGCACAGCATAGGCACAGAGACCCTCATACCTATTTTGGTCCTGATGTAGATACTGAGAGTGAACACAGGTCATTCAGGCTGTAGTGGAAGGAGATCAAGCCCGCCAGAAACCCTAGGTACCTGCTCCGACCACTAATGCAGTTAAAGGCTCTGAAAATGTGGCTATATTTTCCCCACTAATTATTATGCTTGTTAGTAAAACTAAACTTATAGTATAGGTATGTATGTCAACGCTACAGCAACTCAGCTGATTTTATTTGTATCTATATCCATATAATCTGTTCTGAACCTCAGTCATGTGTCCCTCAATAAAATACCAGCAGCAATGGGGGAAGAATCAATAGAGTTAAGCTGCTTTCTGTTTATGGTATTTTGTTGGCTACAGATAGTTATTTCCTGTAATTCCTTGTTTATGCATTACTATGTGATAAATTACTTTGTGGCAGTGTTTTATTCTTTAATCAAAAAGATTGAATTCAAGTTGTCCCTTGCATTAATTACCTATCAGACTTCTCATGTAGCTCAGTTTATTTATTTAGTCACTATATTTTCATTTGCTGGTTGCATAAAAATGTAAATGCTTAGGACATAAATTCAATCCACTTTAGTAGATATGTAGACTAGCAGGATGTATAATCATATATGTACTGCCAATGCATTGCTTTAGAGAATATTGTAGGAGACACTGTTAAGAGCCTTACCAGAGCTAAGATACAGAACAGAACACGTGGTTAGAAAAGAAAGAAGGAATTCAGATTGGTTTGATCTGACTTGCTAATATGAATCCAGTTGACTGCTTTTAATCTTTTTCTTATCTTGTAGATGCTTACAAATATTTGATACCATTATTCATTTGAGTTATTTTTAATGGGTTTGAAATTTAGATGTCTGCCCTACAATTTAATAGATTCTCTATTAAAAATAAAATAAATTGAAATAGAATAATAGCGCAGTTTCTTCAGTATATATGTATGCAGTTAATAATCTATGTCATGTCTACTTTACACCTTAGTAATTCTAAAAGTGGTCTGGGGTCTTCTAGGATAAAATTCATCACGGCCAACTCATGTGACAATAGCTGTCTTGTTATATTAACCTATAAACCATATTTTTTCTGCGTTCCAGACTGAGCTCTTCCCACCATGTTTTTGTAATAGTCATAGATTGGAAGTGGTTCTTGTCAACAGAAAACAGTTTTAAAATCCAGCATAGCACCATTGTGCAACACATTTGCAGGATAAAATCTAATTTTAAGTGGGTTTGTAGCTGTTGCAAAATCTACCTTCAAAATGATCCTCCCTGGGTACGCAGTATAGGCACAGCATAGGCACAGAGACCCTCATACCTATTTTGGTCCTGATGTAGATACTGAGAGTGAACACAGGTCATTCAGGCTGTAGTGGAAGGAGATCAAGCCCGCCAGAAACCCTAGGTACCTGCTCCGACCACTAATGCAGTTAAAGGCTCTGAAAATGTGGCTATATTTTCCCCACTAATTATTATGCTTGTTAGTAAAACTAAACTTATAGTATAGGTATGTATGTCAACGCTACAGCAACTCAGCTGATTTTATTTGTATCTATATCCATATAATCTGTTCTGAACCTCAGTCATGTGTCCCTCAATAAAATACCAGCAGCAATGGGGGAAGAATCAATAGAGTTAAGCTGCTTTCTGTTTATGGTATTTTGTTGGCTACAGATAGTTATTTCCTGTAATTCCTTGTTTATGCATTACTATGTGATAAATTACTTTGTGGCAGTGTTTTATTCTTTAATCAAAAAGATTGAATTCAAGTTGTCCCTTGCATTAATTACCTATCAGACTTCTCATGTAGCTCAGTTTATTTATTTAGTCACTATATTTTCATTTGCTGGTTGCATAAAAATGTAAATGCTTAGGACATAAATTCAATCCACTTTAGTAGATATGTAGACTAGCAGGATGTATAATCATATATGTACTGCCAATGCATATATTATAATTTTCATATATAACTCAAATGCATAAAAGCAAGATACATGAAAACAAGGAAAATAAATATGGTATAATATGTAAACAAGTATAATCCCTCACTAAAAATTAATTAAGTAAAAAATTAAATATACGAAATATTAGTCCCCTTTACTATTTTCCTTTATTATTCTCTAAAAGTTCATCTTGTGCAGAAAAGTTTATTTAATTATTAAAGCTATTTAAAAAATTTTGCTTGGAAGCCAGTGATAAAGCTTTCAGCACTGACACATTTTGGAAAACCTTTGTAGTCCACTGGATAAGTCTCAGGCACAATCCAACATACAGAGGGAACATAAAATGCAGTGAAATGCTGAAGCAAAGGAAAAGTTGGGTGGGACAGGGATGACAGAATTGGAAACATATTAGAGGTTCAATTTAATATAATTTTAAATTACTGCAGGAGCATTCGACTAGAATTAAGTTTTCAGAAGCAATTAATGTAACCCAGCAACAGACAGCAGTCACCCTGAGAAATCCCAGGAAGCAAAACGTTCCCTATTTTTGCTTCAGTGTTTGGAGTGACCAAGACTTCCACAGTCAGATCAGGAAAAGGAAAGGGAAAGGAGTTATTTCAAGAAGTGTTAGCGTTCTATGAAACTCTCTACAAAGGTAGTTTAAGCTGGAACAAAATATTTTTCTTTCTGCAGTCCTACACCCTCCAAATCATTCATTTCCCCCCTGAAGACAACTCAGAATTGAGCGAACTTGGAAAATGCTCATGGAGTTATTTATTTGATTTCCTCATTTGTATCCATGGCAAAGCAATCTGCTTGATTGCCAAGAGACCTTTTTTGTTCAGTTGAATTGGGAGAGGGGTCAGAGAAGAGAAGAACAAAAGGACATTTCAGGGAAAATGAAAACCATGCAAGGAAGAAATAATAATGCAGATCAAGTTAAGGTTTAGAGTTTGTTGGAAGATGAGCATTGGGTTTTGTCTCAAGGTTATTCGACCTTTTTTCTTAACTCCCACTCTTTATCACTTAGTTACTTCAAAAAGTAAAGGCCATTTCAGCATGAGAAGATGAACTAATTCTTTTTAAAAATGTCAAAAGTATTTTGAGTGTTCAGCTATTAGAACATTTTAACATTCTTGAATAGTCTTTCACCTTTTTTTTGCAGAAAGTGTTTGCCCACACAATCTCTTTAGAACTGCATGTAATTGTGAATTTACTATTTGCTAAGGAAAAAAAATCAACAAGCCAAAGCTATCTGTTATCTATTGAAAAGCACAGTATTTCCTGGATAATAATTATTTGTTGCATTTGTGTGGCTTTAGGCTTTACATCTAGAGATTACTGGGGAACTATTTTTAAACAAAATTCCTTGACATACATAGAATGTCAATATTCTGTAGATCCTGAAGATTTAAACAGTTCACATCATTCTCTCTCTTTAGGAAAAAAACCAACAAACCACCAAGATATTTTCCTTTTAAGCAATGTGGAAAAAAATACAGTATATTTCAGTTAGAGAAATCTTCCCAAGATGTTCAAAGATTAATCTTTCATTTTTTTGATCCCTTTCTTATTAGGAACCATAAAACACATCAGGGTTTTGTTGGTTTTTTCAACTATAAAAATAGACACTGGAAACACTTCATACTGGTTCAGAGATCAGGTTACACATGTGGGAGACAGCCCTGTCTTTTGTCAGTGTCCTCTGTTGGACCTATTTAAACCTTAACAAAAAAACCATCAACAACCATGTCTGACCCTGGATTCTCACACATCCCAAGGCAAACACTTGGATAAGTAGACTAAAGCAAATCCTTTTGGCTGGTGCACAGGATGAGCATCTGATTTATAGATTATATTACAGATTCATAGAATCATATAATGGTTTGGGTTTGAAGGCGCAATAAAGATCATCTAGATCCAACTCCCCCTCCATGGCTAGGGATGCCATCCACTAGATCAGGTTGCTCAGGGCTCTATCCAGCCTGGCCTTGAACATTTATTGTACTTAGGTGAAGGAAAACTACAGGCTTAGGATATGAAGCAACCCAGTCTGCTAAAACATGAATTCACTACAAGCCCAGGGGAAAGACTCCCACCTGCTTCAATCTGAAAGCTCTTTGTCTCAAGTGAGTTTGTAATGTAGCTATGCCAAAATTAAGCTAAGTCACAGTTTGCAGTAATTTTCTCAGTAGGTCTTAAAGCAGGTTAATTTTTAATTAAGCCTTAAAGTAATTACTTCTCTTTTAAAATTAATTAGCTCTTGCTCCATGTTCTTTTTTTCCTTACATGCAAAAACTGTACTTGCATACACTGTTTACTGTAGTGTCAGGCTGTTTGGAGCCTGAACACAAAATTCCACATCTGGTTACAGCACAATCTGTAAACCCTGTCAAAGGAGCAGTATTACCTTATTCATGTAAAGAAAAATTAGTCTGCCAGATTTCTAGTGAGATGGGAAATTTATGAGAGAAGAAAAACTGTTCCTGTAGAGTTTTTTCCCAAGGAAGTCCAGTTTGCCTCTTTGCTTACTGTATCCTTATTACTGCTCTTGTAATAAGGATAGCAGCTTCTTTGCCTGTCATGTCTGGAGACATCCTCTGAGAAGGCTTGGTTTACTTTTTAATCCTCTTTGTCAATGCTTGTGCTAAGATCAAATGATTGTACAAGCAACTCTTCATTGTGCTAAAGAGGGACAGGATTTTGTTGGAGCCGATTTTTGCTTTAAACTCTTAGAAAGTTGTACAAAGGCTTTTGTTACAAATTAAATCCTCAAGAACAAAAGCCTGTAACTCTTGCTGTATTGCTGGGGAATTTAAAATTTCTGTAAAAAGTGCTTCTTCCCTGTCCTAAGGGTGCATTGCTGATGGCCTGACATGGGTGAAAAGAATGACCTCAATGAGAACCAAAACTCTGGGTTAGACTGTACCACAACACTCACTTTTCCCAGGACAGCAACAGCAAAAAACAGTGTATACAGGTAAGATATGTTCACCTCCCTCAAATGCATCCATTCCTGTCAAAGTAGTGATAATCAGTGCTCAAAGCATTGAAGAATAATGATTAGAAATAGGACAGGCCACAGCAGGGGAAATTATTTTGATTTCAGTGCATTCCTATCACAGCTTTTTAAAGGCATCCAAACAATAATGCATCAGCTTTTTCAGTCAGGTTTAATTTTATCCTCTTAGCTTTTCCAGCTAGCAGAGGGGAAAAGCTGCTGCTGTGGATAGTTCAGTTAAAATACATACACATCCAGGATAAAACTGCTCTGAAAAATAGATAATTCAGGACACTAACGAACAAACTACAAGTCCAAATACAAGCATGAACATTATGACAAGCACCAAAGATGTTATTTAGGAAAAAAATTAATTAAAACTCTCCTACATGTGCATTGGAAAGACTGATTGAAATACCAAACCACCATGTGTTGTTCATAGATGCTAATTGAGAGAAAGGAAGAAAATGGTCTGGTAATGCACTGACTAGTTCCCAGGATACTGCTTTCAGGCTAGTATTCCCCATTCCTGAAGGATGTGAAGCAGCAGAAAGTGGTCTAGCAGCTGGGAGCACAAAAAATGAGTCATCCATAGGCTGGAAATAGACCTTCATATGCAAGGCTTAAAGGGATCTTAAGACATTTGGGCATGTTCATCTCATTCAGCACATTTCTCTGAAATACCTTTTCGTTTGAAACTTTCAGATACACAAAGGGATGAACTGAGTAGGTCTTTGGTTTGATTCACTACCATAATTCCAGCATTCAGGTTGCATCCCTACAGGAGGCACAAAGAGCTGGAAGAAGAGAAGCTCACATCATCCTGGGTTCATAAAATTCCTGAAATTCAACAGACCTCTTCACCTCTGAAGCAATAACTATTTCTCTCAGTTCCTAATTAGTTTGATTACACCTGTATGAACACTTCTTCAGTTCTGGGATCAAAATTTTGTTCACCTGCCCAGCCTGCAGTCACTATCACAGTATTACCAACAGAGTAAAATACCCAGGCATGGGCAGACAAACAGATGATAGGACACAAGATTTTATTAGGTTAAACACTTACCATGAGATTCTACCTAAGTAATTATCTGTAACCAAAATGTGAGCCCTCAGTTCTGGTACACAGGCAGATAAGGAACCCTGCTCTGAAGTCAGACTACGAAGGAATCAATGCGAGAATCTGTGGACACTGTACAAAATCAAAGATAAGTAGGTAGCAAAACCCAAAGTGGTCTAAAACTATTAAGACAATGGGTGAATAGTGGGATAACATACCTAAGTGAAAGCAAATATGAGAAACTCCCTTCAGGTGAATAGCATGGAAGTGCAGTAATGAGAGTCCTGGCTTGGCAGGGGTTCACACCAAGCCAGAATTAACAAATGGGGCATAAAATCAGCAAACCCATGGCTAGTGGGGAAGACAGTAAAGTCAGGTGGGGCTGATGATATGTGAGAAGGAAAAAAAGGGAATATTGGGCAAAACATGCAATCAGGGCTGTTCTGGGTCCCTCTGAGGAGCTCAGCAGGTGATCAGCTCAGCTCAGGAAGGTGTGGGTCAGGCAACCTCCCATTCTGGCTGCACCCCGTGTCAGACTGGGTTCTGTAGCCCAGGGAACCATGGTGCTCTCCTTCCTGTGAAAGCAGGGATGCTGAAAAAGAGGGAATGGAGTGACTGGACCTGCCCTAGCCCAGACATGACTTAATGCTGGTGCCCCAGGCTTGGCTTCCTCTCCTACTTCTGCTAAGGAAAATCAGCAGATTAGCTGCAGTTCAGTTGAGAGCACTTGCCCATCAATCTGATTCACTTTTCTATTAACTCTCACCTCAGAGTCCTAACAGTACTCAGAGGGCAGGAATTTAATCCTTCCTCATCAGAACTGGGAAATGAAGAGATCACAGAGATGCAAAATACTTGGAACAGGAGCAGGACCAGAGCTACAGGGTCAAACAGAATGTGGCACCTCTGCAGTTAGGACATTGCATTCTCACTTCACTGCTGCTCTATTTTATGACTAGGCATCCTAGACTTTTGTGAGATCTTCCAGGAATTTGAACAGAAATTAAGTGATGCTATCTTGGCAAAGCAGACCTTTATGCAGTATATGGTGATTCTAGTGGTAAATTATTTTTTATAGTAAGAGCAGTATAATTTTCCTGAGTTTAACACAGCAAGTCATTCTGGTTATTACAGAAAATCCCCCAAACATTATCATTGATAATTATTATTACATACTGCACAATATTCAACCTCCAGAAAAATATAGACTTGTGAAAAACACCAGAAGTGTTTTAATGATCAAACCTGATTTACATTTTTACCCAGTATTTCTCTGCATCAAAATAAGGAATACTTTGTACTGGATTTTATCAAAAGTTGGTATAGCATATGTCTGATTTAAAAATTCACAGCTGCTTAAGTTGTAACATCTAGTGACCTTTATTTGAATTATTTCCCTTGAAATGGAATGGTTATTGCCGGAGTGCAAACTTGTAAATTGAATCACTCAAAATTTTAAAAAAATCTGTATACATTTCTGTAGGCAAAATCTACCACTTTCTGACAGAGTCAGTTCAACTTAAGGTGGAGAGCAATATAATTAGTCTACAAGAAATCCTTTTGGAACAACTACACATGGACTAAAAAATCCTCTTTATGAGAAATGTCATGACCTAGTATGTTCTAAGACTATATTATTGCAGCATCTCTATCAAATCAATGCAGAAAAGTTAAAAAAAAAAAAGAAAAAAATAAAGAAAAACCAAGAGAGAAAATCACACTACCTTCCAAAGTATGAGATGGTATGGATAAATGAACAACAATGACACAAATGAGATAAAACTGGATATAAAGAGTTGGCTTTTAAGGTTTAGTTTTTGTATCACAATTTTTTTTCCAAAAGCAAGAGTTGTATTGCTTGTACAGAGGAAAGGTTCTGACTCCAACATAGTATATGGCTTTTTTGGCTAATAATCCTTAGAGACTTGTCCATGCACGGTTCCTTTCACTCTGTAATGAAGTACAGCAAATGGACAAAAGCATTTATATAGGTAAATATGATTAGTGACGTGGGGAGGAGGAGAAAAAAAATCCTGGAAGATATTACTAGAGACAAGGAGTGTTTGATGGATGTAACACCTGTAACATAAGTCTTAATTTGATTCCTGGATGTTTACTGCTAGATGCAAAATCTTCATCATGATCTGGAAGGATGATTGTCCTCATTTGTGTGATGAGCACAGCTTGATTTAGTTTGCATTTTTATTTTGACGTAATTTTGGGGTTTTATAACCATTTCAGATGCAGATGTTCAATAATAACTGTTGATATTCCATTAACTACCTTGAAGTTGCAATTTTACCAATTTAATATGCATAATTTGAAGATTTGTACCAATTTACCTGCTCTGGAGCATAGCCCAAACTGATGAACATGGATGGTGTTGCCCATATATAAAAGGTGATTTAGACACAATTATACCCCCCCCCCCCACCCGGGATTCTTCAGTGTGAGAAAAATGAGAGAAAGAATATGCCATCATCTTTTCTTAATGGAAGTTTTCTTCCTTTTTGTTCTAGTAGGGAAGAAGATTTGGGACCAAGTTGCTATATTTGTATCTCATCATTGGGTGGGAGAGGAGAGGAGAGGAGAGGAGAGGAGAGGAGAGGAGAGGAGAGGAGAGGAGAGGAGAGGAGAGGAGAGGAGAGGAGAGGAGAGGAGAGGAGAGGAGAGGAGAGGAGAGGAGAGGAGAGGGAGTTTTTCCTCTTAAAGAGCTTGCTGAGGTGGAAAGTGTCAGGCTAAATGTTTCAGCTAAACCCAACAAGTGTTTTGGGAAAACTTAAAAGTATCTGGGAGGAAATTCTTGCACTGAAAATCTCACCAAACACTTAAAACAACAGGAAGATAGTCCTCTCTGCTCACCATGTTCCTTTAATTAGAGATGAAATATGTCTGTCTCCCTTTCTTTACTTTAGGAAAAACAAAACAACCCAGTAACAGCAATGGGTAAATGAAATACTACACCCAGACATAATTCCTTTAAAATCATACTGGTCTGATGGAATGTTAAAATCAAGGTGCAAGAATCTAATTTCAGTCTCAGAAATAACCTCAAAGTAATGGCACAAGTAACCAGCAGCACAGAAATAAGAGGAAATACTGTAGATCCATGCAATTTTTTTTTTTTTTTGCTTTATTGGGAAGACTCTGATATTCTACTCTGATATTTCACTCTGCTTGAAAATTACTGCAATGTGAATCGATGGGTACATCCATGTGCAAGGAGTTTAGCTGAATTCTTTAATTAATTCATTGGAAAATAAGTAAAAACTGCTTTTCTACTTTAGCAGCAGGGTAACACACACATCTTTGAGACATGTACATGTCTCTAGCAGGCACAAGGCAGAAGGTAAAGATACCTGTGATATCTATAGCTCATACTATTGGTGCACAGTATTCCACAAAACTGAGCTGAAAGACATTTTTTCTAAATTTGCAGAGATTAATTTCCATCTTTGATTTTTTTACTACCCAATCAGCATACTAACTGATTTAACTCATTTTTATAAATAGCATTTATCTTCTTATTGCCATTCAAATATAATTTACTCCAGGCAGAGAGATTACAGACCTTGATTTTATCTGAAATGTCTTTGAGTCATAGTGAGTAAAATGACTCACTTCCATCATCAGTGTTCAGTAAAATGATCTGGAATATCAAAATTATCTGCTCTGTCTAGTCCACCCTGTTCTATTTATTTTTCTTAAGCTTGACTTCTGATGAGGAATGATTTAAGGCAATTTCCAGTTTTCCCTCTTTTTTTTTTTCAGACCAATCTTTCACTATATTATCTCCCAGCTTCCAGACCGGAAGCCATTTTTGCAGCCACTGTCAAAGGCACATTTTGCTTCACATACACTTTGCATTCTGATTCAGACTCCAATCAGCAATATCAATATGAGATCCCACCAGGAAAGCAAGAGCTGATTGGTCCTCAGGAAATCTCACTCTGATAGACAAGAAAAAAGCTTGTCTGGTTGACTTAAAAGAATGCAAAATCTAGGAAGTTATCTATGTAGCGCACATGGCACAGAAACAAATTTAGCCTTAGTTCTGGACTCTGCAGTAGAAGAAAGACATTAAAATATTAGAGTGATGCAAAGGGCTATGAAGGGTGGTAAGAGATGGAAGAGAGTCTGAGAGAGATAAATCTGTTCAGCCTGGAGCAGAGAATATATGCTTAGGGCATTCTTATTAATGTGTATCAGTACCAGAGTGGGGGACTATGGAAGACAGACCCAGACTCTTCTCAGTGATGCCCAGTGATAGGACAAGAGTCAGTGGGCACAAACTGAACTACAGGGAGTTTTGTTTAAAGATAAGAAACAAAACCATCACTTTTTTATTGTAAGGATGGTTGAACAGGAGAGCAAGTTCTCTGGGAAGGCTGTGGAGTCTCTGTCTCTGGAGATATCCAAAACAAAATTGGACACGGCCCTGAGCAATCTGCTCTGGATAACCTTACTTTGAGCAGGGGGACTGGACTACATGGCCTTTGGAGGTACCTTTCAGGCTCAAGTATTGTGTGATTCTGCCAGGAGCTAACATTTCTTGCACCTGATAAACTGTCCCTTGGATGTATCCTGTGCAACATGCTAGGGGAATACTAAATAGATCTCTGTTCCCTGAGTCAACATTGCTTTTGTTTTAATAACAAAATGGAGTTATATTTGACTTGCTTCCTGTATCCTTTTTTGGGCAACTGTGTTTAAGCTAAATTATCTTCATGTCTAAATAGCCAAGGTAAGGGTCTTTACTCTACTCCTGCAAAAGGAGGAAGTATTTGCTTCTTTATGTACTATACCTGCAAGCAAATAAAAGCAAAGAAAATAGAAGAGTTCAGGCAATGCATGCAAGGGTGCATGCCTGAGTTGGCAACCTTCAACTTTTAGGTAAATAAAGCCCATTAGCATTAAAACACGTGATGGGATTTTGTATGAAGCTGATTTTGTATTATTTTGATCAGTTTAGAGCAATTTTTACCAGTTTCAACAAAATCACTAAATAATCTTCCAAATTGAAGAAAAAGAGATTGTGCTGATTTCTCACACGTCCAGCTACAAATAATGTTTTCTCTTTTAGGAAGAAGAATAGTGGAAAGGGCATCACATGTGTGGGAAGAACAGAAGAAACTTGACATGCAAACATGCAGATGTTATACTGAAACTGACTGAGAAGTGGTCTTTCTATAACCTCTATAATTTTATTATTTTTTCCTCATTCCACTCCAAAAATATAACTGACTCCAAGTCTTACATTTTATTAACAGCGGTAGAAGGAAAAAAAAAGGTGCAGCTTACTAAAGTGCTGTCCTCCCTGTAAGGGGGCTGACATCACCTTGGAAACTGACCAGCAGAACAGTGTCCAGCTGAGCAGAAACTGGGGCAACAGCAGATATTTGCACAGTTAAAAAACTGTACCACTTGGCCAAATCTTGGACAGCAGTTCCATTTTCTCTCATGAGATTTTAGACCTACAATTGAAAAAGTAGAACAACCTCCTTTTCCCATTCCTCACCCAAAGCAGAAATCTCAGACACATATTCTCCAAGCTAGGTAATGGTGTTGACAAGGCAAGGGAGCCCTGGAGGAGTAGAAGCAGTTCATTTTCATCTCCACAAAGTACTTTCACTGTAATTTAGATAAAGCCACCCTCTGTCCCTTTTACTAGAGATGGAGAAAAGCAAAAGCTGACCATGCAGGGGCAAAATATCATACAGAAACCTTGAGCAAGGGATCTAAGTTTCAAAGTTAACATCCCAAAGACCCTATGTCTTCTTACATCTTCAGACCGTTCCTTGTGTTTCTGTACCTAGTATCTTCAAAGCATCTGTTTTCCTTCCAAAGAAGAAGCTGTTAATCAGTAAACAGTATTTCTTTTGCTTTCATAAAGTCTATCCTAAAATTATTTCCAATATCAATGCTATTACCCTATGATAAATGCAAATTTATGTGTCAGTCATCCCTTCATAATGAATAAGTTGCATTACATATAGGAGGCAGAACATGACTAAATAGTAATCCTAGAGCATCTGATTTATTACAAATTCATACCCTTCATTAACATAGAATATTTTTTACCCACAGTCTTCTCCTAGGCAACCTACCTGTTTTTCTGATGCAGAAGGTGGGAGAATGTTGTCCCTGTTTTGTGTTACAGTGTACAGTGATCATTCTCCTGTGGCATGGATGTGGCACATAAAGAATGATCCAGTTTGTCAAAGTGCAGCTGGGGCAGCAGATACTTGCTCTTGCATTTTGCCACAAAATATCCAAAGAAGTCATAATGATGATGCAGATAGTGTGGAGTTTGGTTTACATCAAAGGAATTCATGAAAGTTAATGCATATCAAAAATAAAAAGGCATCTGAGTCACTGCACAAAAGCTATTTTTGAACTTATATAATCAAATATACTTACGTATGATATAGAGAGACTGTGCCAGCTATGGCATGCATATCCCTCTACTGTAATTAAACTTTGCAAGCACTTTCAGTCATTTTAGATCTACATTTACTTCTGCCTCACACAGTTGTGGTGTTATCTCAGTTTTTACCATCTGTCACAGATATCAGAAAAAAAATTACTGAAACCAAAGATCATAAAAACGATTTTTAAAGCATTCTGGTTTTCATACTTTACAGTTTCTATAGGCCTGCACATATAATTTACCCAAAAAGCACCATGTTACTGAATGAGAATGAAACAGTATCAGCAAAGAAGCTCTGGCTTTCACAAGGCTTTTGCTTAATACACTTAAGTCTTGCATCTTTCATATCATGGGTCGCATCTTACATTTCAAGCTCCTCTCTGTTTTTAAATAAAAGATCCAATGGAAATAGCAGGGGAGGAAGAAATCTTTTGGCAGATCAGCAGTTGCCAGGGTGTCTTTTCATGCTCTGGCAGTCATCAGGAGTCTTACCCAAGAGCTAGGCCATTAATGAGAAGTCTAATGACTTCCATTCCTTTCCTTAAAGCATTCAGCATGTCACCAGTATTTATAAGGAAGCCTGCTGTAGCTACAGGGACATTATGTGCTTCACTGTATTTCAAGCTGAGAGATTTTGAAAATGGAGCATAAGTTTATCTATTTTGGGAGGTTTTTTTGGTTGTTTCTTTTTTTTTTTTTTTTTAAAGTCTCCCCTTCCTTCTGTCCTTTGCAAATAAATGTGCCACATTCCTCACAGCCCGAAGCTAAAGAAATATCTTCAGGCTTGTTGCCAGATCTATTTTCCTCCAAATATCTACCAAATCACCAGAAGCTCTTATTAACTAAGTGAACTGAACCTTCAGACAACAACTGTTCCAGTCCCTCCTGGGGATTTTCTATCTGCATATAGTAAATAATTCAAAGTTTGAAGTTTTGTACACTTATTCATCTAGTTTGCTTTATTTTTTTCAAAGCTATCAATGGACTTAGCAAACAAAATGGTGGGGTTTAATACTGAACAATTCTACTGAACAATTAAGAAAAAAAAAATCCATCTAGGTAGATGTGTTTTCAGTTGTCTTCTTACAACATACTCCCTTTTCAAATTTCCCAGAGGGAAATTTTATTTTCCTTATCTTCCTGAGACCATAGTGACTTGTTAAGACTCCAGTTTTGCAAACACATGCTGCCTTACTGAAAATTTCAGAATCACAGAATGGGTCAGGTTGGAAGGTACCACAGAGCATCATCTGGTCCAAGCTCCCTGCTCAGGCAGGCCCAACCCAGAGCACGTGGCACAGGATTGTGGCCAGACAGTTCTTGAATAACTCCAGTGTGGGAGACTCCACATCTCTCTGGACAATTTGTCCCAGTGCTCAGTCACCTGCACAGTACAGAAGTTCTTCTTCATATCCAGGTGGAACTTCTTGTGCATCAGTTTCTTCCCTCTGCCTCTTGCCCTGTTGCTTGGCACCACCAAGAAGAGCCTGGTTCCATGCATGTAAGCATAACCTTATATATTTGTAAGACTTTTACCTTGATTCTTTAGTATCTGTTTATCCTCTGGAATCTATTTTACCTAACATATTATCTTCTTTACAATAAGTGAACCTTTAAAGACATTAATGTAAACTCTTCCTTATTATTAGTCAAATTAGCCATCTACCTAAAGGATTAAATATATGAAAAAGAGAATCCTGGAAGTGAAGTGACAGTCAATAAGACCAAAATGCTTTGAAGTGTAGAAATACCATTGGACCACTAATTCAGCTCTTAAAAACTTAATTTGCTCCCCTGACACATTTATTTTGCTATTATTTTTCCTGGATAGAAAGAAGATTCCTTCTTTTCCAACCTTCTAAACAGCTTTGAGTGCACTATTGATATCCTTGTTCTCCAATCCATCATCAGTTGCCTTAAAGATTAAATAAATTATCTTTCTAAGCAAGTTCCATGATCTCTTCTTGTAGCGGTTGTGCAGGCATGATAAACACAGAAATTCTCTTCCCATTTGTGAAACTCTTTGACTTGTGTGCAGGGAAATCTCCTTTCAAATCAGAATTTTTTTCTCCTAGGTATGGAAAAAGCATGCTTCTCTGTTATACCTCCTCCATTTCATTGGTGTTTTCTTCTTGTGTTCTCTTTTGGCCTCACAGTCTAAAGGACACATCAGTGTTCAGAGAAAGGTGTCTGACTTTGAAAACTATTTTGGCTATGTATTAAATGATGATTACAGGGAGATGAAACATTCACATCACTTATTTTCACCCTTTTGCCACTGTAGACCCCCATTCAGATGATCCAGTGTCAGCGCAGAGTGACATTTTGAGGAATCAAGAAAAAATGGCAGATTTTTTATTGGACACTGTAGAATTTTATTGGATGTACAAAAGTATTTCAGAGCAGAAGTTTTGCTTCTAGTAAAAGCTACTTGAAAAACTACTGAGAGGCAGTTATAATCTCACTTTCTTCAGTGTGTTTTTATGGCATTTCTTTGTGATTAAGTATCATGGGGTGGTAAATGAGCCACAGAACAGCACAGAATGAGGAGTTAATATCCTCAGTTCTGTATTTTTTTCTTTTGCTATGGCTGGAATTGTCCTGCTATTCTCTATCCACTGGTACATTTGTGACATATAACTTCAGATATAATGCAGCTATATATTCTTTGGATGACAATAAAAAAATGGAGTTGCATTTTACATCTTTATTATGTCAATGATCTCCAACATTTTCAAGCAGTTTTAAAACTATCTTTTCTTACATGACTCATAAAATTCCCCATGTAACGCGTACTCCCCGTAACCAGGCTAACAAGACTTAGCTACTGCTCAGGAGTCTTTTAGAGCAGTATTTGTCATAGCTCCTGCTTGGTGTGCTCAGGTGGTAACAGCACACAAAAGCAGATTGTATCATTAATCTCAGATTTGATAGAAATAACACAAGGACAGAAGAACCGATTAAAATAAAAAGAAATATTATCACAGCCAGAGATAAGTGTTGACCTAAACTTCTCAGAAGGCTAATGCACTGGCAGAAATAATTCAACCCACTAATGTCCACTGCCTGAACATGCTATCATTAATCAGGACTCTCTCAGGACTTCAAGATAAAACCAAATGGAAGGAGTATTTGTGTGGAGCTGTTGTGCTAAGTGAGGAACAATCTCAAACGCCTGTGAGGTGAGGAGTGATACATAACAAATAGAGGCAGATTTATAAAGGATTTGGGGCTAATCTCTGTTGGACTTAGGCCCTCTGAGACTCTACATCTTGGGGAAATAATGGATGCCATTTAAATGGCTATTTATTGCACTGTGCTATTTTTGACTTACAGGATTTGCAGTATTCCCTTGAGAAACCTCCTAAATACCCCAGAAAATACATCAGCAGTCAATGGGAATTATAATGCCTAATGTGGGAGGTGTATTGTAAAGTTCAATTTAAAGCACAGGTCAGAGAAATCAGATAAGGGAAAACCATAATTGCATACCATCAATGAATCTAAATGACTCTGTAATTATGATGCAGACTGTTATGAGTCCAGTGTTATTGCACGAAAGAGACTTATTACTCACAAAAAGCTTTTTAATCTCCTATGTCCCAAGGAAGAGACGTCACAATGCACAAGGCTATTTTTCTAGTCAAAAGTGATGTGAATCTGTGCCTTATAGCTTGAAAAATTACAGTAATCAGGAAAAAACCCAACAACCTAACAACTTTCATTCCAGCTATCATTTCATTTTAAGCATGTGGACCATAATATGGAATTTTTCTCCGGTGTGATTTTTGTCGCAGGAACACCTTTTGTTTTGTATGATTATTTTTAATGCTTAACCTTAAAGAATGTCTGGTTGTTATCAATGTGGATGTGTATATATTTACACAACTCTAACCAGTGTATCAGAAGGTGTTTTTCCCAAACCAGCAAAATGAAGCCTGTAAAGGAAGGCCAAAGCAGTGAGTACTGAGCAAGTTGGGGGAGCAGGCTGCCTTGTCATACTCTGACCTCCAGAGCTTTCTAAAGGAAGCCTTTTACCTTCTGTTATTGGCATAAGCAAGCACACCCATTTTAGCAAGTACATGTACTCACTGAATAGTACAAATACAAGTACTTGAATGGAGGAATGCATGTAAATAAGCAAAAGTCATATCTGTTGCCTGAAGGTGAGTCCTCATAAATCAAACTCACCAGGAAAAAGCAGTCAACAGCTCCACTGTTTTCCATTAACAGACAGTCAGTTCCCTTATGAGGATTTATTTTTTAACTTATAGAAAGGCAACAAGTGAGGATAAATGTCCTGCCTCAGAGCTAGTTCATCAGTAAGCAGCAAATGTGCTGGACAACCATTCCAGTCCGTTGGTAGGTAGCAAATGTTTTTAAAAGCTATTGCTGCCCAAAACTATCTATCTTTTAGCAAATAAAGCCATTGAGAACCCCATTGTATTAGGAAAAAAATTAGGGGAAAGGCATTGAAGATGAGATTAGATTTCTGCTGGAGTTGAGAAGTGAGCAAAGTGATCAGTGACAGTTTACCACCTTTTCATAATACCCATGCTTGTCATGTCTGAGACATCACAGCACGAGACTCAGGCACATTTCCCATCTCCCAGCCTTAGCATTTTCCACATTCATCTCTCTTACCCTTGGGCTTCATGGTGAAACACTGCAGATATTCTGATGTGTGAATCCTCACAGGTGGAGAAGACACTTCCAGTTGCTGAGTAATCTCCTTTTAACATACAAACATTGACCCCAACTGGCCAACAGACAGAGAGTCTTGTGTACAGCCTTTGTATTAGGCAAAGCATTTGTGGGGTACAGCCGGCCAGTTCTTGTACAAGAGTTGTTTTTGACACTGGGATAGTCATAAAATGGTATTCTCTGTTTACAAATTTAAACCACTTTTTACACCAAATAGAATGGGGATCCAGGAGAAGTATCTGCATCTTAAAATGTGAGTAGTATCTCCATGTAATTTACTGAAACATTTTCCAGAAAAAATATTACACTTAATAGATTTCTAATCTGAGCTCATAGAAAGGGTTTAGAAAGGACTTCTTATAACATGCTTAGTACATTTTCTGTAATCTGACAGTATGGTCATTACAGTGGCTTTGAGAAATGATGCAAAGACTAATCTTTGCATAATTAAACTAATCAGGGCAAGTTTCACTGTGAGAGAAGATTGTTGATGAAGCATTTTACCTGGTTTGTGAGAAAAGGAAATTCTTAATATTCCGCTTACCCCCACTTTTTCAATTTTCTTTCCTCTAATTTGATTTCACAGTATTTACATAACAGTTGTAATGGGATTTTTTTCCTAACTACCCTATAAAACTGCTTTCCATCCTCCCCCACCATAAAAAATACTTTTCAACCATTTAAAGAGATTTAAACAGTTATCAAGTAACATGAAAATCTGTTTGTCTAATGAACAATCTTGAAGTTACTTGCAGAACTTCATATACAGCTGTAGCTACTGTGCTTTTAACGCCTCAATTTTCCCAATACACCTTGAATAGAAGCTCACAGCTTGCAAAAAAAAAAGAAAAAAATTCCTTACTGGTCACAAACCCCAACATATTACACATGTTCTGCCGTGTATGTGGTATCTCATATATCACCTTCTGTTTCCTTTGATGTTGAAGCTAAAGTTACCTGATTGTTCTCTCATTTTCTGTGCTGAAGGGCAGCTACATAAAAGTCTCTCAAAGGAAATAACATCAGGGCAATGAACTTCACTTCCATTACAAGTTAAGCCTTGGCTTGTGCTGAGGATGACTGGCAGGTTCAGGGCTCTGCAGCCCTGGGCAGCGCTGGTCTCCCGCAGCAGGGCTTGGCATCACTCTCCTCTGATCTGGGACACGGGCTTACAGGCTGTGTACAGTGTTTGAAGGACAGGACATAGGAAAAAGTCACAAATCACCAGTCCTGTCAGCTGTTCGGGGTCTTTTTCAAGAAAATAAAATGAACAAGTGCATTGAATTCTCAGCTTTAGCTTGTTTGTGCCTTCCCCCTGCCCTGGCTGGAAGTGGGGCACAGGCTCTCGGTGCATAAACACCTCTTGAAGGCCTTGGTCAGAATTACCATCCACTCACAAGTTCTTCCTACAGAGGACAATACAAAGATATCAAATGGAGAGAAATACCTTTATGGTAAAAAGAAAAACAAAAGGAATGCTAATTTCTCATCCAAACTAGCAAGTCCAAGCTGAGCAGATACAGAAAAATCTATATCCACAGAAGGTCTCCACCATGACTGAATTCTAGCAGAGATCCCCTGTCGTAATAAACTTACAAATAATGACAAAAGTTGTCTTAGAAAGGGGCAATGTCAACTGACAGGACATAATAGAGATTCACGTGTTATTGAATCAGGCAATTATTTCACCTGGAATCCAGAACACCCTGCTCTTCTGTCAGTGTCTCATAGTAATTACTCCTTCTGATAATTGCTCCTTACAGATTAATCCAAGATAACTTAATATCACTAATGTCATCCTTTCCATTATTTTATAACTTCAAGAACTTTCTATCTAAAGAATAAATCAATATGAGTTGAAAAATGTTTGTAAAAATATATGTGATTGCAATGCAGCAAATCACTGGTTTTACCATGCTACCTGCTCATTAAAAACATTAAGTATAATATGCACTAATATGTATATCCTTAAGTAATGATATGGAGAGAAATTAAATTAAATTAAAATTATTAGCTCCTTTCTATTAAAGCTTATTCATATTGATGTTACTCAAGACGTATGATGTTGTACACCTTCCAAAACTCAAAAGACTTAACATACTGAAATTTAATATTAGGTATTATTGATTTAAATTAGCATTTATTTACTTTTCTTAAGCTTCAGGATGTCCTCACTCCAAAGATATCTTCCGAGTGCATTAATATTCCTCTTTTGAAAGGGAAGATTCTTTTATAAAACTTGACCCATGGGGTTTGAGATTTGAAGAAAATACAACAATACTGTGGGCTTTAAGGAGGTATTCCTAGCAGTCAAAGTAATAATCAAAGTAAGGCGGGAGAGCTGTCCACTTAATGATGCAAATGCTATTAGAGAGAAGATCAATATCAAACCCAGGGTGCTACTGAAATTGCATTCTCAGTTTCCTCTTATGGTTTTCTATTTTGCTCTATGATTTCAAGAGAGCTCATTGCTCAGTATATATGTACTGCTGAGCATTTACAGAAAAAGAAAATTGTCAGGTGTTTCCAGCATTATGGAAATTTCTATCCCACAGGTTTCAGCCAGCTGTGTTTTCTCTTGGACTAGTCATGGCAATAAAGACCACAGGAAAAAATGAGCACCATTATTCATTGCAGATACTGATTTTTTTTTTTCTGAGAACTTGTACTTTTTGCTAGCAATTCATAGCCATTATTATGGGTATTTTTCTGCAGCAAAAGCGTCGGCATCTATGACCTGAACATCACAACCAATTCCTGATTAACTTCAGATACAGAGATGAGTAGACAATCTCTTATTTAATTGTCGAAATGTTTCAGAAATAAAATAATCTTTTGAATACTTTGTGCACAGAGAGGAACTAAAAGTATAGCGTGAGAGAAGATTTCAAGGTAACTGAACCCAAAGGTTTGACAGTGCTCTTTGCATCTTTGACAAGGCTCAGAACAGCAGAACACACTGGTATTGCTGGAAGCTCACATTTTTACCCCCTTGCCCTTTCATCTTTTCAAAATTGTTCATGTCTATAATGCAGTCAAAGGAAAAGGAAAAAAAAAGGCAACCTTTTTCTTCTTGTAAGACACAGGTTGATTGCTGTCTCTTTTTGAGAAGTAGTATTTGCAGAAATGAGGTCACTGTCTGAAATCACTCCCCCATCTGCTCGGTTTAGCCTGTGAGTCATAAGGAGTAAGAAAAAAGATTATCTGAGCCAGAGTTACAAGGAACTGAAAACAATAGAACGGCACATCAACAAAAGCAATGACTACCCCACAGTTTTCTCTGTTCCTTTCTATTTGCTTACTAGCTCAGATGCATTAATTAAGAAAATCAATTGAAAGTAAGGCAGTGAGAAAAAAAATAGCACCTAATTGTGACTAAAGCAAGCAAAGTGATTACAGGAGAACCACGGCAGCCAGGATGTAAAGTGAGTATTTTCAGCAAGAAATGTTACAAATTTCATCAAGGATGAAATAATACCATTATGCCTTGTAAGTGTAACAGACTGGTGTGCCTTCTGGTCACAAGAAATAAATCCCAAAGAAGTCACAGGCTCTGTGTACCTGGTGAGTGGGGGCACAGACACAAGAGCAAAACAGTAACATAACAGGTTAGAGAAGGTATCAGCATTCCAGTGACACCTTGCACTCAAATCTTTTTTGCTGCAAAGTTTGAGAAAAAGGGAAGTTTATTTTGTACTTTTCTTCCCTATTAATATTCTGTACAGATTTGATAAAATTCTCAGATAAAGAGAAAGGGTGTCTTCCAAAATAGATAGTAATAAGATTCATTGAAGTCAACATTTATTTTCCCTTCAAATTTCTGGGTTCATCCCTAGAAGTAGGTCAAAATATTCCACAACTAATTCGTGACCTAAAAATGCCACTTCAGATGTTTTGAAATTATCTGCAAAATTGTGTTTTAAAAATACATAATAATGTATGAATGAAATGAAAACTGAATAATAAAGTAGAAGCAGATCAAGGCTTAGATGCATCTTTTGACCAAAGAGCTACAGATTTTGTTTCTTTTCTTGAAAAAGAAAGTATTTAATGTTGCATATTTACTCTATGACATAGAGTTAACATGAAAAAAGGACCAACCTGAGATGTGCTTTTCTGCATGATTCTGTGGGTGGCTTGCAGAGTGTTTATGTCTATCTTAGGCAAGAGGGGAGAAACAGCTGCTTACATGCTTTCTGCAGTGAAGAACTGGGAGCTGGCATCACTTTCACCCCTACCTGAGCAGGTCCACCTGCACCCCTGGGGTTGACATCAAACCAAGCTCACACAAGAGCTCTTCCACAAGAGGAAGCTGCTGCCCTGCTACTGCTGCTACCTGGGCTCAGACCTTCAGTCCAAACCCCAGCCCTCAGCCCTGACAATCAAATCTCTGTTGAGAAGGGATGGGTCAAAATCTGGCACTTCCCCATTTGCAGGAGTGCCTGAATGCTGAACCCCCCGCCTCCATAAAACTGAAGTTTCAATGTGTGTTTTTCTGCCCACACATACAATGTCTTCATCTTGGCAGATGAGCCCAAAGGCAAGCATTTGCATAGGCTTAATCAACAGCCCATTGCTTTCAGTCTCAAATGTATTGAAATATTTCTTTGGTGCACTTTTTCAGGGATGCTACTCAAAGTGGGGAAGCCACTATTGGCACAGGAGAAGATATTGCCATAAACCCAATGAAATTTCAAAGTTCATCAAAGGGCAGCTTAAGCAGGAGGATTGTTTATTCAGTTCTTTGAAATGAAGAGGGAGAAACTCATGCAATGGTTTAAGATGAGATATGCAATGCTCATAAAAATAAAAATTTTGATAAAAACAGAATTAATTTTAATTGTAAACTATTCATTATACTAAATAAAACATAGGTGGGGTTTTGTAGCTTGATTAATATCTTGTAGGAGGGATAGAGAATTAATATTTTCATACATTTAACAAATTATTATTTATTAAAGCATTTACTAAATGTTTAAAAAGAGTTGGCAAAGCCCATTATTGGTAAACAAACCTATAAGCTCTCTAGAAGTAAAATGAGGATCAAAATCAAGCCCTTATTGATGCTCGAAAACATAAAAATAGAAATGCCAGTTCAGATACATTTTTGACGTCTGTTGTTTGCTTGTATTTTTAATTCAAATGAGTGTTTCAAAACCAGCTCTCACCTAGGGCTGCATACTCCTATCCCTTGCTCTTCTGACAAGAAATTAAGCACGCAATGACCAATATGTAAACTAATAGCTGAACTAAGGGATTTTAGGTCTTATTATGCAAGTTCAGCTTGCATTTCTAAGATCTGAGTTTGCATTTTGAGCTGGTATGAATCGTTCTTATCTAAATAAAAATTTCTCCCAAGTACTAAAAAAGAAGTTTAAAGGATTTTTATTACTCCCTTAAACCAGCAAATTCTCTCATTTTGCTCAACTTTGCTAGCTGGCAGTATTTCACTATTACCAATCCAAGAGTTAAAACACAGACAATTTGTAAGCACAAAGATCCAATGCATTTACGGTAAAATTCATTCGGTGGCTACACTGATCTGCTGAATGTTAAAATTTGTAAAATCTTTCACTTTGCCTTAACTGCAATCATAATACCCCTGCAGGTCAAACAAGGTCAGTTCCCTTCATTCTTTCTAACCTCACCCCAAGGCCTGCTCTCATAAGGTATATCAAAACCCCCTAAACTAATAAGGCTGATTGAGCAACCACATTTTCCAAACACTTCAAAAGCAGAACAATAACCGCTGACACAGCCAGCTGGAGTGTCTGCCCTGAAGGATTTACACCTCTGGTTATAAAATGCTGGAGAAAACACAGAACTAGGAACTTCTACCAGCCAAGACAGTCCTTGTATGTTTCTGATAAAGATCCTATAGCTCTGTTTGCAACCCCAAAATGCTAGTAACACTCACCCCTCTGCAAAATTCTGCTGGCTCATGCCCATCCCCATAGATACTGGAACCCTTACTGCATTAGTGACCCCGAGTTTGAGAACTGCTGCCTAGGTATTTCCCTCCCCTATGCTATATTTGTATCCAGTCAATGAATCCGAAATCCCCCACTAATTACCATCTAAGCTGTTATAAAGAACCTACACGTGTTACTGCATGGAAGAGGATTACTGTACTTTAAACTTAGCAAGGCTTGGTAATCCCGTGTACCGCAGCACTGGGCACCATAAGCGATGCGGGTTTAGGGACAGCGCTTCGGGCAGCACTCCCTTATCAGAGTGCTTCAGCTGGCAGTGCTGCTCTGCTTCTCCTGCAAAGCCCAAGAGGTCTGCTCATGATTGCTGTGCCACTTGCTGAGGAGGACATGAAAAAAACACAATATGTGCTGAGTATATTATAATTCATTTATGTGTTTTAAGAATTCTTTTAACAATTCTGGAGTGTCGTTTCAAGATGATGATGGCAGATTTCCTTGATGGTATTTATGGCCTTTTAAAACACATTTTAGAGTTAATGGTTTCTCTTTAAAACAACCATGGAGGAAAAAAGAGCTCCTACCCTGAGAAGTCAGATAGTCATCTTAAGCCTATGCTTGTCTCCCAATCCAAGTATTTCAGACATCTGAAATTTCTGTTTGATGAACAAGTTAGTAGTTTAGGGCAGCATGAGAAATAAAGCAAGTACTCAATTGCATTAAAATATGTTTTCAAATTTGATCAAATAATTTTAAAACGAGCGAATGAGATGTTCTGGTTTTATCTACAGATGGGGGGGGAAGATCATTTTTATTAGTAAAACTTGCACACTGTCAAAATTTTATACAGCTCCATTAAGCAGCACTGAAAATCATTTGTTCCTAAAGCCTTATATATCTTCCAAAGTTTGCATCGTTCCTTTCAAAAGAAGAGAGGAAATCATCCAGTAGGGAAGACATTCTCTCAAGAGGTTCCAAGATAATTTTAAGAAAGACAGTGCTTACAAGTCAAGGACATATCTATGATACAGGTAAGAAGCATTGGAAGATAGGCTGGGAGAAAAAAAAACTACCAAAAAAGTATATTTTAAAATAATTTTCTAGGGGTTCATCTTAAAAAAACACAGAGTGGAAGGCTTGCAAAAAAAAAAATCAGTGAAGATAAATTGCTGACTTACAAACTTTAGAAGACTGACTCTCCAAAACTCCTGGATTTTTCAAGCTTTCAATGACAAAGAATGTTGAAAAATTGCTGATTTAGACACCACCACAAAATCACATTGTGGTGAATGAAGAAGAAAATATTTCCAATATCAACAGCAGAAATAACCATGTCCACCACAGGGAATGGTCCATTGTCCTTAAATTAGATTAATCACCTAGAGGAGTTTTGTAAATATTTTACTGAAGATAGGCTCTTTCCCAGTTACGAGTTTCTTGTCAATTTAGGAAAAAAAAAGAAGTATCCTAAACAAATCATTTGCTGTATGTATTTTCATCCATGATATGTTTATCCCAAGATGTGGAAACACGCCATGCCACCAAGGAAGGATTTGCTTATGTAGTTAAGAAATCAATGTAAAGTACAAATATATTAAAAAAAAAACTAAATCCCAAACATTTTCACAATACATCTTAATTAAAAAAAAAAATAGAAAATCCATGCTAAGTATTTTATAGGTGTCTGCCCCTGGATTGAAAACACTTCTGAAGATGTCACTCTGTCTACAAAGGTCCAAATTCTGCACAGTATTTTTTCATTGAACCCAACTAAACTCTTTGTCCTGGTACTTTCTGACCTTGGAGTCCATGGTTAAACAGCTCTCCAACAATTTTTTAACCCAAAGTTAAGGAAATTTCCCTTGTGTCCTCATTCAGTTATTCTCAAATCACTGAAACGTAGGAAACAGTCACTGACTGTAGGAAACAGTGTCACAAAAAACATGTCCTCTATAAAATTTTTAACCTTCATGTCTCAATCCATGAAGTCAGGAGAGCAGTAAACTTCAGAAATGTGAAACTACAGTAAACTGCAGAGATATGTAGGCAGCATTGAAGTGAAACACCATGGACCTCCCCAAAAGCACCCCATTGTGTCCCAGCAGAGCAATTACAGAAGACCAGAGAGGTTTTTTTCATTTTTCTCCCAGTGGTCACTTAATCTAAATTTTTTTTGGTGCATGCTTCAAAGGTTTTTTAGTAGGAGAAAAGATATAAACTTTCTACGGCTTCTATTATTTCCCTGCCCTTTTTGTGTAGCTTCAAATTTCTATATAATGAGTTAACTAAGCTATATAAGGTGTGATGAAACCTGTCTATAAAGATTGTATGCTTTTGATTGAATCCAGCTAAACTCTTGGTCCCAGCAACTCAATGCTCTAACTTTCATGGATAAACTCCCCATTTGCCCCGGAAGTCAGTAACTCAAAATAAGAGTTAGAGAAATCCACTTCAAATAAGAAAGTGTTTAAAATCGCTACGCAATACTTTCAACACTCCTATTGAGAGGTTTTGTGCATGAGAGTATCCTCAGTTTTCTTCTGATGGTGTTGTGTTATTTTTCTCTGGACAATTAGAATTAAATTTCTCAGGAAGTGCCTGAGAGGTCCCAAATACACTTCCCCTATATCAGTACACTTAACTTTCTCAGCCTCTCACTTTGGCAGTGCTCTTCTGAAATTCCTGTGATCTCATATCAGCTAACATCAACAACTTCATAATGATAACAACAAGCTTTTCTGCCCTTATATATAAATCTAGTCACTCTGATGTTTCCAATCTTCCTTACTTAAATGCTAAGACTGAGGACTCCATGTCTGAAAGAGGTCATAATTGGCCTCCTCCAAGAGTATTTACAAAATAAAAGGAAATCCCATGGATTTCTCTTGCTTCATGCTCCCACAGGGCAAATACATTATCATCTTTTCCTCCAAAGATAAAATCTGAACTCTTGTAATGATGAAGGTTTTGAAAATTTATACTACCTGAAATCTCTCTCACTGTTCCTGACAGAGGACCCATGGGGAAAAACTTACTTTGAGTTGACCTTTTAAAAACTATTTAACACAGAATTTTTGTGATTAACATTATTAAATTACCTGTGTGCAATAAGATACTTCTTCATACTTGTGACTAAAAGACATCACAAAATAATGGGTGGTTACATGGGGTAAGATAAGAGCACCAGTCCAGTGGCATGCACAGGACCTGATACACTGCTGACTTGCTGCATAGCTGGGTTTAACCTCTTCAGCAGCCATGGTCCTTTTCAAGCTGGTTCCACAAGAGGCATGAAAAAACGACAGATTATCATCAAACATTAATTGAAATTCCAAAGTTAATATGACTTTAAAATATTTTCTTTATATTATGTAATCTTTTTAATATGTAGCAGTAATCTTGCAGCATTATAGTCTAAGATATTCATGGAGAGGAAGTAAAGTAGCTGTAAACAAATAAGGCAAGCTTGCAGGCACTGTTCCTTCAGAAACTGATAAAGTTACTCTGAGACAAAAGCTCTCATATTTCCTCTGCTCCAGCTCTATCAGTAAGTCTAAGGAAAAGGTGCTGCCTCTCTCTACAAATCCTTCTTCTTTTTTCCACACTCTGCTTGATCAAAAATTTTGGGGTCAGTCTTTACCCAAGTGGCAGAAGGACATGGCTATTATATTCCTGTAGAAGTGGAATTAGTAGGAGCCAACATACACTAAAGATGTGCAACACTGGAGGAAAAATAGATGCATCCTACAGTGAGACTCCAGTCTTTCTGAATATACATTTTCAGCTGCAGTAGTGCTTTCCCAAAACATTTTTCCTTTCCCCCTCTATGACAGCATGCTGGAAACTGCTCTGCAGAGACCTTTCCTCCCTTCCCCCACATCACATTATTCTTTACATCTTCTCTCTTACACCGAGCAAATGATGCAGAAAGAGTAGCCAGTGTTTTCCACACAAAACAATTTGTTGCCTGTTAGAGGGCATATGGGCAGGACAAGCGCTGCCTTCAGCAGGCTATCTGTGCCCTCTGTCATTATTTTCTGCTCTCGCTGCCTGTTCCTAGCTCAAAGCAAGCCCTGCTTCCGTCCGCTACTCGGGGCAGTCGTTTAAAGGACAAGAGTTTTTTTGTAGCTGTGCTGCAATTCACAATGCCAACACAGAAAGCCTCGTTCCTTCTCTAGTTTTTGTCTAGGAATGAACACAAAAGATGGGATGGGGGAAGGGAGAAAGAGATGGAAGAGTGCCCCAATGTTTCTTGTGGCATATATAATATTCCTTGCAATGTTCAAAGACTTAACATATTAACTGGGTTACCTACAAAATATTAAATCATTATAAAATATTAGAATACTCAAGGGTAAGTTATTTTCATTTCTGTAACTACAGAAGAAGAAATGCATTTTTTAATTTAAAGTAACAATCCATGTCTGAGAATTACTTTTTAGCTGGTATTTAAACCTAGTATCTGTTTTGGGAAGGTACTTATTTTTAAGCACATGATAGGTAGCAAACACAAATATTGCTGAAAATTATCTACTGTAACCCAGTGATATCATTTTATATAAAAAAAAATTAAATGTGATTTTCCAAGACACATTCTTTTTCACTTAAATTGTTTCATGAGTCCTTTTGTGAACCTCTTTATTCATAGCCACCATTTTATACAACAAAATCATGTGCACTAGCAGATGAAAGCAAAGAAGCAGCATTTCAGTTCATGGAGATTTAAAAAATCATGTTACCATGCCAAACAACATAAACTAAAGTCCTCCTACCATCAGTCATCTCATCATTGACCTTGCTGTGAATACCCAATTTAGTTTACTATTGTAAAATAAAGAGTAGATAGAGTTTTAATGTACTTACAACTGAGGAAAGCTATGTTAGATTTAGAAGAGCTCAGTGAAGGACCTACAAACACAATTGCATCGGGCTCTGACCCCCAGGGAAAGTAGCAAAGAGGAAGTTCCAGCTAAGTTATGCTTTTACAGCCACTACTGTTTTTAGATTATCATTTTACAATTACTATCTCTGCTAGTTTGAACGTGTAACCAAGCATAACAGTGAAAAAAATATCACAAACCTTTGCTACGATTTTCATTTTCTCTCTGAAAAAGAGCATGCCTAGCCTGCCCTATAATAATTTTCTCATTTAGCTGATTGTTCTTCATTCCAACCTCAGCTAAGCATTGAACTATGGATGGCATAATCTTAAAGTATCTCCAGGAAAGAACTCAGTTGTTCTCTTTCTCTTTTATGAATGTTTAGGTAGGTAAATTGCATTCAATCAAAATTTTGCTTTGAGGGAAGCGTTTGACCCATTTGATACAGAGAACCAATCAACACTCACAAATCAGTCACTGAAATGAAGAGATTCCCTTCCATAAACGACATGCGTGCAATAGGCAACAGAATTAAAACATCAAATCTTCCCTGGGACAAGGAGTACACAGTGGGATAAAACACCCCTTGCTCCACATACCTTTTATCTCCTAAAATCTATTGCAACTTCATGTAAAATGTTACAAATGTTGCAACAGTTCATTTATTATAATATAGAAACAGCCATCATGAATCTAGGGAAAAGAAAGCATATGGCGCATTCCAGGTCTGCCACCCTATCCAAGAGGCAGAAGCAGTCTGTTGCACAGGTAAATGATGAGGTGATAACAGAGCTGCTGCTTTCCAGAGAGGCTTCCCATGGCTGTTCAGGCAGCAGCAGTGAGGGCAAAAGGGAGGGCTTTGCCCTTACTGCACCTGATGGCAACATCCAACTGGTATATGTAGAGATTTTGGAATAGAATTCTCGTCAAGGAAAAAAAAAAACAATTATCCTTTGTGAATTTAAATCTTTGAAACCCCATGAAAGACTCAGACAAAGTATTTTTCCTTTCTGCATGTTTTCATATAGGGTTGAAATAAAATTTGCTGTGTTATTGAAATGAAATCCTGAAATTGGGCTGAAAGCTCTGCAATGAAAGAACGATGCTCTCACATTGTGCCTGCTTCAAGATGGAATTTTCTCGGTGCCAGTCTGTGTCATTGGAAAATGTCATTGAAAAACGTCCAACTGACTTTGGGTAAGTGTCTGACTTACGAGAGCTGTATCTCCATATTTGGGACAAAGGAAAGTGGAAGTTATGTATTGGCCCTTAGTCTTGACCTAAAAGAGTGCAACAGTGTGTTCTCTGACACTTGAAACTGATGGCAAATCTAGCTTACCTCCCTGATACACAAGGACCTCAGGTATTTTTAGGTATAAAAATATCAGAACTATTTGTGTACTGAAGGGTGCAGAATAGCTTGAGAACAACACTAAGCTTTGTAAGAATTGACATGACGCATTCACAGCCGTATTTGTTAAATGCCACACGATATTCCATTTTTCAGTGCCTTAGCCCACCATCTCTGCTGCAAAATTCACTGTTTTCTCCAGCCTACCTCAACATTGAGATTTTTTTGTTCTTGCACACAGCCGGCAGTCTGGCAAGCTAATCGTCCTCTGCTGATTCTACCAGATGCCTGTGAAATAGAAAGCTGCCCACCATCAAAAACTGGCAGTTTTATGACTGTGACAATTGCTTGTGGCAAAATTATAATTAGTACACCAATGTTGCTATGCATTCTAAATTGGATCACACTGATTCCTGCTCCAGTTTTTTCAGACATTCTGAATATGATTTTTAAACAATTGTGAAAACAGCTGCATGCTGATTGCCATTAAAACCAACATCCACCAGATCACAGCATCAAGAATGGCAATGTTTCTCTTGCTACTCCAAGAGATGGTGTCAGTGGCAAGAACAACATTGTACTGGTCCAGGTAAGGCTGTCATTGTTGTTCCCAGAGCATGAAACATCCTTGAGTGATCTAAGATAACAGCTCCTGTAATGTCTCCAAGTGGTTGCTGACATGCAGATTACACAGACTTTTTGCTAAACAGAACACTCAATACAAGGCTGTTGCTGTGATTAAATATTTTTCATGTGTTTCCATTCCAAACATTTTTAAACACCTCTAAGCAAGGGAGAGTGGGCAGAGAAATATGACATGCAGAGAAAAATACTTAGAAATTTAACATTTTACAAAAAATGCTCTTGAACAGGTCAGAAATGCTGTGCTTCTCCCTGATTGCTGCCCAAAACCGTCTTTCATGTCACTGCCTGATCTCTGTGAAAATGAAAGACATAATTCCACCAAACTATTTTTTTAATACAGGTTGGTGTTGCTTAGGAAAGGGACAAGCAAGGTGCACACCTCTCTTCAACCAGTACAGCAAGTTATTTGCAAGCAGGTGCAAGGTCTCATGGAGATGTTTGGTGGTGAGGGAGGAGACATCTTTCCAAGGAAGGTGGGTCCTCCTGAGCCAAACAAGAACCATCACAGGTGGTGGTTTCTCACCATCCATAGTAAAGCCTGCCTGAGATCAGCTGCAAAGCACTTGCAGACTAGTGAAACCAGCCTGTTGTGAAATAGGGAGCACAGCAGGCGTGCTAAGTACTGTTTGAAGGCACTTGAGATAAGAGTCAAGATGAGATGCTCTATTTGTGCCAGACAGCTGTGTTGCAGGCTAGAGGAATTTTCCCCAGGGATGCTTCTCACTGCAGGGGTGATGGCAGGTGCCAAGACTCTGGACCATCCCTGACCCCCAAATCCAACACTTTTTTGGACAGACCCACGAGGAAGCCCAGGGGGCTGCCCAGCAAACATTCACAGCCCACTGCACACAGAAGGAGGCAAAGGGTGGGCAGCCCTTGCAACAAGCAGGAAAGTTTTGCCATGCATTTGCTAATTGGCTGTTTGTGAGTTTTTAAATCATGGAATGGTTTGGGCTGGAAGAGATCTTAAAGATCATCCAGTTCCAACCCTCCTGCTGCAGTCAAGGACAGCTTTCACCAGACCCGATTGCTCAGACCTCCATCCAACCTGGCCTTGAATATTTCCAAGGATGAGGCATCCACAGCTTCACTGGGCAACTTGTTCCAGTGCCTCACTACTCTCGGAATAATGAATTTTTTTTCTAATATCTAATCAAATCCTGCTCTTCGTTTGAAGTCATTCCCTCTTGTCTTATCACTATGCACCCCTGTAAAAACTCTCTCTCCATCTTTCTTGTAGGTCTCCTTCAGGTACTGGAAGGCTGCAGTTAGGTAACCCTAAAGACTTCTCTTTTCCAGGCTGAGCAATCTCAACTCCCTTAACCTTTATTTGCAAGGTTTTTAGGACCACCACAAGCACTACAATATGAGTTATCTTTGCACTGGTTATAGCAGAGCAGCACTTGGGAAAAAACATTGCTGGTCAGAGCTCCCAGCAGGGACTGCTCAAAAGAGCATACCAGGAGCAGTGGCTCTTGCTTCCTTAATGATAATGTGCCTTGTAGGCACTTAGTGATGGCTGCAGCAGATATGAATAAAACAACATTCACACACTACATAACCTGTCCTCCCATTTTGATTTTCTACAAGGTAAGTGTAAGGTCATGTAGCAAAAAGGTTTTGGGAAACAGATTGCGGAGCAGTCAAAGCCATTTACAAGCATTTGCTCTAAGAGGAAACACACGGAGAACAGAAACCCTGTGCCTGAGAGTCTCCTGCACACAGCTCACACAGCCACTGTCACCTGGCAAGGACATGTAGGTGTCTCAAAGGGACATCAGAAAGAGAGTGATCAGCAGCCAGCTTTGAAAAACCCAACTGTGGAGCAGAGATGTGCTGATTATTGATTGCTGTGGTCACCATCGTTGTGCTGAAGACCTAAACACTCTTTACTGTTCAGGATAGGCCTTTCTGCTGCTATTGCAAAAGCCACGATCTTTTAAAAGAAAACACTCTTTTCTAGATAATTTCATTATTCAAGGCCTGACAGTGAAGAAGCAAATCACCCTTATTCATGCAATGATTAGTCCAGACAAAATGAGAAAGAAATAAAAAATAAAAACAACAGCTGTCCACCTGGGCATCTCCTTTATCATTCTCCTTAATGAATGTTAAAAAGGAGCAAAAGGGAAAAAACCATAACCCAAACACCAAAAAAATTAATACCAGCTTAAAATATCTCTCTTGAACAAGGAAAAGTATCAAATCAATTGTGTGGCAATACAAAAATTCTAGAAAATTCAATATTCTTATGTTAGCACAATATAACTAATATAATATATAATAATGATTAATATTGGCCTAAGATAGTATTGAAACCAACTGTAGATGAAAGCAACTCTTCTATTCCCATTATAATGTGTTTTATCTAGTAAGGAAGGAACAAGAAAGTAAGGTAGGAAGCAAAAATACCCCCAGATTTGGGGTTTTTATGCATCCATAAGAAGAGAGTCAGTGGGGAAAAATCACTGTAGATTAGCAATGCATGAGGGACAGGTGGAAAACCCAATAAGAGCAATAGCTTATGGTTTTTTCCAGGAATGACACAGAACAAATAGTAAACACTGCATCACAGAGCAATTGTGTATTACAGGGTTTTCTCTCACTGGTGCTTTCTCTATTTTGATGGCCTGTAGAGTTTGGTATCACACATAGTGTTTGGTGTGCTGTGGAAACAAACAGCAAATGGGAAACTGTTGATCCAGTTAAACATTGGCAATTTATAGGCAGTTAGCAATTAAGTGGATTGATCATTTTGGTGCTATTTGGAAAGCAGCTGGAAGATTTTAGAGTTGTAATGGAAAAACTACAATCAAAAGCAATCCAGCTCCCCATCTTCTTCAAAACAGCTGCTTCTTTTCATTCAAGAACTTTGCATGTCTTGCTAAAATTTCCTATTGCTTTGCATATTTTGAGAAAAGCATTTATTAAATTATACTATCTTCTGTGTGCTTTTTTAATTGACAATAAAAATTACCAGAAATTCACAGCAAAATTCCACACAAATGGATGAGAGCAAGAAATCACACATGAGAATTTGCTCACAGGTTGTCTCTCACCTTGTTTCATGGGTGCAGGTGTGCTACCTTCAATGGCTAACATTTAAACAGTTAGCACAAAATCATCTTCTGAATACCATGGTTTGCGCAGGTATTGCATGGGTTTGCACATCATGGTGATTAGCTCTATGCAGTTAAGGGTGCATGTGTGTGGATAATGGAGGAGGGGAAGCTGTGATCATCCCTGTGCATATCTCCAGATGTTCAAAACAATGAGAGCCATCATCTCTAGTATCAGCACAGATACTACAGTACTCAAAGCTCAGTTAAAAAAAAAAGACTGTTATGCATTTCCAGAAGTAATGAATAGCCACAAATGTTGTGAATGTAGGGGCTGTATTTCTCCAGCATGTTTCCCTGCTGCCTCATCCACTATTTTCTCCACAGCCGCATGCCCAAGCCCTACCCTATAGCCCCCTATGTGGAAAACCAGTACCAAAAGAATGAACTCCGTGGAAATATACAGCTTTTATAAGATGCTAGGCAATTTAGCTATTAATAACACTTGACGTCAGACCTTCAGGGAAGCAAAAATGCTCCTGAAGGGGAGCTAAAATAGGCCAGCTTTGATTCAGTACGGCTACGAGAGCTGCGGCTGGCCAAAGGCAGCCCCACTGCCAGAGTAACAGGGCTCTTTAAACTATCTCTCCAAGATCTGTTTTCAGTGATTTTCCTGTCAGCAAATTAAAAACAATAAAGAGGCAGATAATATACTTGTGGTAATTTGAATGCTATTTCACATTAATTAGCCAGGTCAGCCTTGCTGCAACACTTGAATTAATTGTGGGAAAGTGGTATCATCAGTTCACTGCTACGTAGCACTGACAGAGCTGTTCAGCAGCTAATCCATCATTCAGAGACAGCAGTTTGAAAGAAGATACAAAGCTTCAGGCATTGCTTTTTCTCTGTGACCCACTGATGAAGCCTGTTATTACTATTAATATATAATTAATGAAGATGTTAAAGGAAAGAGACATTTATGGGCAAGCTTGGACTTGGGACCCCTAGCTCTCTGTATCATGGTCCATTTCCCATAAGGACAGAGCAATTGTCATTCCAAAGCTGTCTTTGTTTCTCTGGCTGACACAGTGCCCATGGTCGCACAGGTTGTGTGCCATGCAGCAGCGCTCCCCTCCGTACCTCCACTGCCACCAAACTTGATGCAGAAGGACAGTAGCAGTTGTGATGTTGCTGTGAGGCAAAACTCCTTAACAAAAGGCTTAGCACTGCAGCAGCAGAGCCCTGATTTCTCCCTGACCCCAGCACTGCCCTGTTTCGCTCAGTGCTAGCAGAAAGTGTGCACATCCCCAGGGGAGCCTGCAGGACCCCTGAAAGCACCACTCTGCTTTTACGAACAGCCTTTTGCCTGTCTCCACTATAAAGTTATTCTCTCACTTTGTTTTTCACAAATGCTGCTTAGAAAGCCCAGTGACAACCTGCTTAGAGGAGAGAAAAGGAGCATTTATCCTCTCTGAATGCAGTACAGCCCACATACAAATATACCTCTTAGCTATAAAGGATTCCTTCTTCTTTCCAAAAGTAATTGGTAAGAGCTTGCTCACTATAAGTCAAGTACAGCTGACTGGGGTTTTTGTTAGTATAGAAATAATTTTATCTGCATGATAAAACATTAAAATACTGTAAGAAACCACAGTTTGCTGCCATCGATTAGAAACATTTGTCATACAAAACCAGACAATTAATGGACAGGTGAAATTGTCTCATACTGATACCAGGCCAATAGTTTATTATACCCAGTTTTTAGGGCAGTTTCCTCAACAAAAGGCATCAAATTGGGTAAGACATTTCCATCGGATTAACCTATTGGGTCATTTTCTGACTCTTAATACAACTCACTGCAGAAGTTGACATGTTTTAAATATCAGCAAAATTTTTATTCTGTTTATATACCACATCATTAAAAGAATAGTTTAGCTGTGGCTTTTTGACCTAACCAAAGAAAAGACAGTAAGCCAACAGAAAGCCTGACCTAGCTGATCACACATTTAGATCCATAACTTCTAAGTGCAAAAGGTTAAAAATAAATAAAAAATAATAACTGTCAAGATTTTTTTCCTCATTAGGCAGTGTGCAATTGTTTTGCTTTTTTGATTCTCCCATTGAAGGCAACATATGACCACATAGGAAAATCTGCCAATGCAGTGCACAAAGCATCCACATTGTTTCCACCCATCACAATATTTTAAACAAAACTATTTCTTCCCTCAAATACAAGATCCTAGTATATCTGCCACATCTTCTCCCCCCCCCCCCCAAGAAAGACAAACAGCATTTTAATCCCTGAGAAATAAAGATAATTTTCTGTGTGTAGCTAATATGTATGGTTGCTATGGTGACATAACAGTTGGCTAAATTCAATCAGTTCTTCCTATTATATGGTATTTTTTTTAAGAAATCGCTGCTTCAAGGAGAAAGCTCCCTTACCCCCCTTTCCCTTCCCCCATCATTTAAGAGCACTCAACAGGCTTATTACTGTCCTGATCACTGTGACACCATGACCTTGATGTGAAGTCTCTTTTTGAGGAAACCCCCAATAAGCACCAAGAATAACCAGCTAATTAACTGTGAAGACATATGACACATTGCATTCGCCCTTTACCTTACTCTCTCTTATTTGATACATTACTGAATCCTTATACACAAAAATAGCTTCTGCAAAGACATATTAAACACACCATTAGCCTAAGCAGCTGGATTACCCCTCCCCCCGAGTTTTCCTTTTCTGGCATTTTTCAAAGAAGTAGAATTCCATTTTCAGCTATGCAGAAGTTTAGCCACAATGGAATCATTTTGAAGCCCCACAGTAACATGTGTAGTGTTCAACATCCCTAGGACTGGGAGCTCTTTAGTCACTAAAGGCAAGTTCCACTTTCCAAATAAGAAAAGCATTAAGGCTTACTAAGAGAGTTTGAAAAAAAAATCTGATTGAAGTAGATGGAAGGTCAATTTAGTCCAATAAATATGTCTAAAATGGCCTTAAAAACAGTGAAAAATGAGTATAGTTAATATGGGATCAGAGAAATCTCAGCACAGGAAAGACATGGACTTGCTGGAGCTGAAACACCTCTCCCATGAGTACAGGCTGAGAAAATTGCGGGGGTTCAACCTGGTAAAGAAAATGCTCCAGGGAGACTGTGTTGTGACATTCCAGTATCAAAAGGGGGTACTATAAGAAAGATGGGGCAGATGTTTTAGGAGGGCCTGTAGCAATAGAACAAAGGGTAATAATTTTAAATTAAAAATGGTAGATTTAGGCTGCAAGGAAGAAATGTTTTATAGTGATGGTGGTGAAACACTGGAATGATTTGCCCAAACATTCCATGCCTGGAAACATTCAAGGTCAGGCTGGATGGGACTCTCAGCAACATACTCAAGTTGAAGACACTCCTGCCCATGGCAGGGTGGTTGGACTAGATGAGTTAGAAGTTGTCTTCAAACCACTCTACGATTCAATAATTTCAAATGGCTCCCAGTATGTTTCTCAAGGCTTTAAGAACCTGGTTGTTAGATTGTTAATGGGTCTATCTTAAAACTGAGCCTTTTGTGCCCCACTTCATCATACAACCAACTTCTAGAAACTCCATAGTAAAAATACACAGAACAAGGGCGCAGAGTGTCTCTACTTTGCCAGCAGAGTAAAATCGCGGTCTCTGTGCAGCATCTTCATATAATTGTGGCAAATTTGGATTTGAGCAAGACTTTTACATAGGCACATAGTAATAGACAAGGGGTAATAGCTTTATATTGAATAAGTGTGTCTTTAGATTATGTATTAGGAAGAAATTATTCACAATGAAGATAGTGAGACCCTGGAACTGTGTTGTATCTTATTGCAAAAGTTCCATACCTTCTCAGTGACTTCCCATGGGCAGTTCCTCACCACACTGACTCCTTCACAACACAACCAACAAACTCCAGCTCTCTTCTCAACCAGCTAGCCCACTCATTTATAGCACTCATCCTCTCATCCTTATTGGACACAGCTGTGGCCTATTAAGGGCAGGCCTGTTCCTAATGTTAGGTAATTAGTACAGCTGCAGCTCCTCAGGGGTGAGATTGCCTTCTGCACTATCTCTATTCTCTTACATTCTATTCCCCCACAGAGCTGGTTACCCAGAGAATAGATGTGCTTTTCCCAAAGTTTCCAAGGTTGGATGGGGCTTTGACAAACTGGTCTAGTGGAATGTGCCCCTGCCCATGGTGGGAGGATGGAATTAGAGGACATTTAAGGTTTCTTCTAACCCAAACCAATCTGTGAAAACTGCAGATGTTAGCAAGATGTATTTTTTTTACACATGCAGAGACCAACACTGATGTCCAGGAGTCTCAGAAATGCACTTCCTTTTTAGCCCTGTCCACCCTTTGTTGCCATTCATGGAAGCAGGATCCAGGTTTACTGATGGCCTTGAGCCAGTGCAGGGAGAAAGAAATTGTTCCACTTCCTCATCCTGCTGTTGGAAAAGAAATAACTGCCAGAATTGATGATCTTTTGAGACAGAGAATAAAGCTTGAGCTGAGGCAAGCTTTGCACTGTCTCTGCAGCCTCCCAGTAACATCAGGGGTTCCTTTCAGCTTTTGTCTTTTGCTTCTCATACTTGCTGTTCATTCATCATAGAAATAGACAAGCTCATATTTTAATGACAACTTGAAAGATCTCTTTTCCTCTCTTTCTAGCCAAGGACATTCGATTCAACTCAAAATACTGTTTCAAAATGTTTCCACCACTTAAAAACCTCACTGAGATTTTAATGCACACTTAAGAAATGCTAAAAAATGTATTTTATGCAGCAGTTGGAAATTATGCTAATCCTAACAACCATCTCCCAAATTCAAATTGTTGCAATAATAGAATTGTGTAAATTTGTATTGTAAGAATGCTTATCCCACCAACATGTCAGCACAAAAAAACTCACATCTAACCAAAGGAAGTCTCAATAAGATGTATGGCTCATAATGGTGACAAGCCTGAGGCCATTTATTTGCCATAATTTTTCAATTTCATTTTTATTTTTATTCTAAAGTCGTATAGTTAAACTAACAGTAAAGAAAACAAAGCCACAGGTAAACAGAGAATTGTAAGGTATTTTAATGTAAAAAATTTCAAGGTTTTAAAAAGGATTTTTGCTACAAATCTGCAAAGCAAATCTGAGACTATCATGGAATGTGTTATGTTATTTGCATTCAATTATTTGCACTAAGCCCTCACTGACTGATGCCTGGCAGAAGAGATTTATTTTGTGCACCAAAGGATCTTTCATTTGGAGTTTACAATGAGCAGATGGGAGCAACTGAGAGTAATAATCTTTCTCTCCCAGTGTACTTAAATAAGTCACCAGATATTGCTTGGTGTTAAAACAGAATTGAGCTAATGCCCTCTATAGATATTACTGCATTTTCTATGCTGAGAAATGCTTAGGAAGTTTAGAGAGTTGTTTGGATACTACCAAAAAGTCCTTTCAGGATCCTGCTCTTTACCGTGGAATAAAATAAGTTTTAAAAGACAGACACTAATGGCATCAATAACTTTACTTGATAGGCACCATAGCAACACCACTACCAAACTCTGATGAGCTCTGGAAGGTGTCAGAAACATTTCAGCAGTTTTATTGAATTTTCAAAGCAGATTTACAAAGGTTAATGCACGTCAATTACTTACTTGCAAACCCTCTGAAGGTTGTTGGGTTTTGAAGCATGTAATTGATGGAGGAGCGTGAAAGTGGAGGTTTCATGGACTGCCTCAGCTAGATGGCATAAACATGCCTGAGAGGTCATAGCCCTTCTTTAGAGAGAAAGTGCTCCAAAACTTTGGGCCAGGGACCTTGCCAGCAGCTCACAATATTAGACAAAGTGTTTAAGTTACATTTTTGCTGCTGATTTGAGTCTTTTTAGGTAAACCTAGCTTGAAAATGCAGTCACATGTAAAAGAAAGTTGAAACTACCAAGGCAAATTGTTTTGGCAGAAGATGAACTGTGCAAGGAGCAGAGATGGGAGAACCAGGAAGCCAACACTTGAGCTAGACATCTGTGTGAATGGTTGAAGAAGAAAGCAAGCAATTACAGGCAGCTTTTATAAATTCATCATCAAAATAGAGCCCATGTTCCTTTCTACTCTTTGCCTGCCCTCAGTTCACCTTTCATTCTGCTGTACTTGGGCTCATGTCCTCATTCACCATATTTTTTTCTTCAGAGAAAGACTCAGAACTGGTGAAGCCCCAGCACCAGCTGGCATGAAAGCAAAGGCATTTCAGAAGAAGCATTACTAGGATGGCTTAGTTTTCCCAAAGAAAAGAAAATGGGAATGACAAGCTTAAAATTACTGTAAAATGTGGAAATGCTTACTGAATACCTGTGTGCTTTTGTTGGGTTGTGGTTTTTATTTAGGTTTTTTTGTTGTTTTTGGTTTTTTTTAAATCATGACTCTTCTAGATTTCCTGTTCAGAGAAGACTACAGCATAAATTTTAAAATAATTTGCATATAACAGCATTGAAAGATTTAACAAAGGGCTCTAGGAAACATTGATTTCCAAATAATTTTTGTTGAAACACTGAACACACAAAGCAAAAAAAACCTGTCCAACATTTACAGAAGCAGAGCATCTGTTTGTCTCACTAAGCTGAAGAAATAAAAAATATGGTTTTCCCACAGAAGAGAAAAAAATTTTAAGAAACTGTTTTGCATTTGGTTCGAGAAGCAACCAAGAAGGTTTCGGGAACTTCCTCTAACACCACAGTTCTGAAGAGACTGGCTTAGCTACTGTTGAAGTTTCTTAGAATCTTAAAAGTTTTAGCTCTGCACAGATGTGAAAGAATAACCCCATACCAAAGCAGCTCAGTGCTCAGCCATACCTAAATCTAATTAAGGCTCAACATTTCTGTGCCCATATCTCTGACAGTTTAATCCAATAAAACATACTCGGATTGGTACTACTGTATACTAACAGGATTAGTTCTTCTTGCCATCAAGCACATTTTACTAAGGATGGCTAATGTCACTCTACCTTCTGAGCACATTTTATGAGAAAGGACCCTTTCCACTGACTTACTGAAGAGGAGGAGTTTGTGAAGGGGAAATGAGCTGCAAGTTATCAGGAGGGCTTTTCAGGCAGGTGCTCCAAGCCAGCAGAGATGTGATGTCTTGAAGTATGAGTCAGACTCATCACTCTCCACAGACTTGTAATCAAGGTAAGGTACCATGGCACCTTGGATAACTTTCATTTCAGAGGGCACTCAGGACCCTGTGTGTCCCATCTTCTCTGCTGATGAGTCTGGGCACCTGAGCTCAGCCTCATTTGGGTCTGTTCCTGCTTCATCACCCTAAACTTCACCTTTGATGCTTCTAGCCTGTAGTGAACCAAGCAGTTTTCTCAAAAAATGCAAACAAAGTTTGGAAGCCAGAAACCAAATGTCAAAAATAGTCTTTTGGGCTACAACACAGCTCCTAGAAGAGCAGTGGAAATCAAAAGTTTCACAGCGAGCATTTGAAACAAGTCGTATGCACTTTCCAAAGAGGGTATGAGGATATTTGAAGCACAGGCCCATACAACTCTGGGGCCTAGGTAAGCTTGGTCATTTCAGTGTAGCTCTGCAAGGTGGGGTTTTTTTGCAGCTATAGGAAGGAACTCTTTCCTCAGCTCAGCATATCAGCAACACAACTTTCATTTAAAAAACACCCAAACTCCACTTAAGAGAATGTAATGTCTGGAATAGATCCTCTTTTTGAAGATATTGGATGTACATATAACAAGGAAATAAGTTGCTATTTATAAAGATTCTCCTGAATACCTTAATCAAATAGGCATTGGTGGATAGCTGAGACAAATATTTCCACCCTCTACATTTTTATCTGAATTCAACAACTTATACATATAAATGAAAAGCCTCACAGGATTAATACATTCCCAGATTTCACCAGCAGCCAGAAATGGCTCATTTTGCACTACCTATGATCATCTGTCCTCATCTGCTTGATTGCTAGGATTAATCTTGAAATTAAAATGCCCAACAAAATTTCAAAGACTCACATTACGTTCTACAGCATGGTGGTGTTTTTTAATTTTTAAATAACTTGCCTGTAATGCTGTGACTCAGAAGAAGTGTGAATGACAGAAGGAAACTTATTAGATTAAAAACAGTTTGTTGGAGAGAGTAGGGAAAATGAATTCACCCACAGGAACAGGTCCAATGTTTTATTTTATTAGCAGAGATTCAGGAGCCTTCTTCCCACTCCACTCTCCAGCTCATGCACTAATCAATGTTGTAAGGAGCCATTCAAGCCAAGGCCACACAAAGCCTGAATATGGATTAAATTTGTCTCAAATAATGTAAGAGTAGTCCTAAAGTTGAGTTCAATTTAGGTTACAGTTTGAAGAAATCCATTCACCTCTGGATGTTCCAGAAGGTGGGGTTTTCCCAGCTTTTATCGCAGAAGCCCCCTATGGAGATAGGTCCCTAAAAGCACTTTGCCTTTAGGTACTGAACAACCCTTCTCAATCAATGCATAGCCTGGAGTACCTTAGCAGATTATTGCATTCCCCTCTATCTACTTTAAACATTTTTGTCAAAACTGCCAAAGTCTTGCATATGTCAGCCACACTAGTTTTCTAGTTTCAGCCATTGCCTCCAGGATCCATCAATCAGGTTTTTTCCCCTAGTGCCACAACCGAAGCAAGCAGGTGTATTTGCACGCTCCAAAGCAAGCCCTGAAGAGTACAGCTGAAGTAAAAGACAGTACTTTACACTTTACACTCAGTGCTGAAGTGAAGCCAGCAAAGTCCCGGTCACAAAAGTCACATTTTTCTCAGGAACATGAAAGTTTTCATCATTGACTCTCCAGCACACCATGAAACATGTCCTGGAACCACCTACACACACTCTGCCCTTCCTCACATCCGCACAGGATATGCATAGGGAAAAGTTTCTAAGTCCACACGGCACTTGTGACCAAGTGTTGACACGCTGCTGACCAAGTAACAGCAGTTGTTCTTGCAGCCCTGTCATGCAGGGTTAGAACTAGACTGTGGCAAGGTTTTTTGGCATTTGAAAGGCAAACTGTGGTGGAAGAAAATGTTGTCGAGTGGAAGTCTAGCATTTGCCCACAAAAAGAATCTCACAGTTATAAGGAAGGCAAAATCTGGGAATTTCTGGGAAAATATGAGGTAATGGTGATTAGTGCTAAAAGGAAAGAAGTAGCAGAAGGCTGGACCAAAGCAGGCTACATAGCAGTGCTGAGTTTAAGAAAAAAATCAGTTGTTGGTGATTCAAATGTATCATTAAATATTTCCTGCATGTCTCACATTTTCTTCCACTGGAAGTGTTCCTCAGACATGAAAATACTGATATTTATTATAAGAAAGCACACTTTGATCTCTCAATAGATCGCTGAAGAGACTCATCTGCCATTGCAAAGATATTAAGCACACATGCAGAAAAGGGCAGATGGTGTAGGAGATACTGGTCAGGCAGCAGGAAGAAAGACAAGTTTATTTGGGCAAAAGAACTACCTGAGCTAGAAGTTTTTGTGCCCTGGCATTGTGTCCTGATGTACCAGGATATTCAGCGTAAGAGAAGTGATTCTTCTTTAGTGGCTTTTTGTAAGGAACAGGCAAGTTACACTGTTCAAGGAGAGGTCCCAGCTAGCAAGTGCACACAGAACAGGCAGTTCAGCACCCGGAGTTGTGTGATGAACTTACAGCCAAACTGATATCAATTTCTGAAGGCAGTGACTCTGTCTTACCAGACTATCTTGTTGTACTTAGCACAAAATGATCAACTGAATAGAATAGTTCACCATATTATCAAAAGAGGCAATACCCTTGTAGAACTTACCCAAAAGAGAAGTTTAAGGCTCTTGAAGAGAGTGATTTTCTTTCTTATCACTCAAATTCCCTCAGTGTTTCAAATAAAAAACTTTTCTTTTTTTAATAAAAAACTACTTAATGGAATAATTTATTCTGGCTTTCATTCATAGAACTGTCAGATAACACAGTAATTTTCTTCACATAAAAAACCTGAACATTCAAACATAGTTATAGAGAAACTTCAAAATATACACATTTTCATTAAATCAGTATACTTATTTTGCTGTCTAAACAGAAAACATCTTTTACTAATTATTTAATATACTGATATTAATTTTTTTAAAAGGTACAAATATTCAAGATTTTTTAAAGCCAGTTCCCACCCACATGACATTCTACCACTCCACTTTGTGCTCACAAACTTGAAGGCTAGGATTACACATGTGAAATCCACACCTGCATTAGGATTTCAGCAGAAGGTATGAAACTCAGTTATTCAATACTTGCATCACATTTTGTGACCTGACAGATGTTTTAGCAGCAGCTGGGAAAGAAATAATTGGCAAATTGAGCACACACTGAAGCAATACAATCTGCTTCTGAGGAGCAGGTGTAGGGTTCGGGGCCGAAATAGCCACATACAGACAAGTGTATTAGCAAGATACCCCAGGAAAGGAATAAAAATTAACCAACCTCCTGGCACAGAAAATGGCAGGTGAAGTATTCTAGGAGAGAGGAAAAAATAGGGCTGGTTTACTTCGGATTTTGAAGAATGTGAACCTGGCTTAGGTTTTGTGCAATACATATCTGTTGAATATGGAAAAGGTATATGCCACCTCAAAATTAAACTATAAAAATTCTTGTAATTCACAGATTACATTGGAACAGTTGGTTTTTTTTTTCTTTCCTACAAGGTAAGTGGGCAAGAAAAAAGGAAAAAGTAATCTAAGGCTACTATATATGTCATTTTCAACCCATTTGACAACTGATATTACAAAAAGCAGCCTATTATACCATTTTCCTTCTTCCTATCTTTCAAAGGTACCTGTGGCTTTCTCAGGTCCTCTGAGTACAAGAAATGTCACATCAGATAAAATAACTGTGGTAATGGCGAGGCAATTTCAGGTTGTGAAACAGAATTGCAAAGTACAGCTGGGGAAAAGCCCTAACCTGAGCCAAAAGACTGCTGAATTAATGCAGGCACAGAGTATTTAACATAAGCTTTTATGTTGGAAGCAGTTGCCTTGGCAAAAAGAAAGTTTTCTAGAAACAGAATAAATCCTTACAGCTTGTTGCACTGAGCAGGAGCAAGCAGGCAGGAAGGACAGAGCTGCACTAGTGTCTGCCTCTTCTGTGTGCCTTTAGTGTCACTACTGTCCCCATCCTCCTCACTCACTGTACAATTGAAAGAAACAAAATCTTTGATGTCATTGTGGCTTCATGTCTAATCAGTGATGGTGATCTGTAATTCAGTTGCTTAGATATGCATGATCTTGGTTTGGGAGAATGAGGCCTAGGACTAAATCACAGAGTGAGGGATTGGCTTGAGTTGGAAAGGACCTTCAAAAGCCATCTAGCCCAACCCCTTGCCATGGGAAGTGACCTTCCACTAGATCAGGTTGCTCAAAGCTCTGCCTGATGTGGTCTTGAACACCTCAGGAAGGGGGCATCCACAACTTCTCTGGACAATCTGTTTCAGTGTTTTGCCATCCTCACCATTAAATTTTTCTTCCTTATATTGAATCTAGATCTTCCCTTTGTCACTAAAATCATTGCCCCTTCTCCTGTTACTAAAAGCCCTTGTAAAAAGTGTTTTTCCATGTGTCTTGTAAGTACCTTGAAGATCTCATACCTGAGTACCATGCTATATATCATCTATATTCCTTCCATGAGAGATCCTCAGAATGCTTAATAAACATCTAATGAGTTTAATAACACCCTGGGAAATGTGCATGACATTTTACAGCGGGATGAAGAGGTATCGAAAGATTAATTGCCTTGCCATACACTGACTTTGCAACAAGCACCTGTCAGATATTTTGAAATGCACAGATGACTTCAACTTCTCAAGGAAAGTCAAAGCTCCACTGACTTTGATACAGTTATGTGTACAGGCACATGCTGAGGATAAGACCAAAGCAATGAGATAGCTTAGCAGAGATGTGAAAACAAAGGTTTGCTCCTGGTGAAATTTGGATCTGAACACCTATGTCATATCTCTAAGATTAAATATTGTCGCTGTGTAGTATACCCTGAAATATTTCTTCAGGAGCATGATTTTTAATCAAAACATTTAAAGTTGAGATTTTAGAAAAAATATAGTTTTCAGAATACAGGGAAAAATAATCTTTCAGACTTTTTCAAATATTTCATATCAATATTTTTATTGTTGCAAATTCAACATTACCTCAGCACATGCAAACACCAGTCAGTGCAACAGTTGTCCAAAAATCTCAACAGTATGAATGAACCTAGAAGCTGATGCAATGAATCAATTTGAGTTAGAAAGTCTTAGACATAAACATGTATTTTCCAAATTCATTCCAGGTTCATCTCTCTATCCCTCCTTTTGTTCTAGACTGCTGTTGTAGAACAGAAGTGTGTGAGAAAAGAGCTTGACACAATATCCTCTAGGTTCAATTCAAATGACTCGAATTATGCAGTGTTAACAACTTCAGACAGTTTTCACAGAAGACAAATGAGTGAGTCCTGCGTCAAAATACACTAATGTTTCAAAAAGAACATTTTATATTGGCAGGAATTGTAGTCTTAAAAGCTGTAGAAACCACACCTTTCTCAGGCCCTGTGATCAGTATTTCAAGGGCAAATGAAGCTACTAAGCAAACCAAGAATTACTACCCAGGCTGTCCATTTATTTGAAGCATTTCCACTGACATGAACGTAGTGTGCATTGACAAGATTATCTTTGGGGGATAAAATAGTCATAGTCTCCATGGAAATGATGCATACCAAAGAGCAAAAAAAGCAGGCTGAAAATTTTGGGGTGGGATTTTTTTATCTGGTTTGCTACAGAGATAACAGCTCTATTACGTGCCTCTTAGAAATGTTTACAGTCTCCATTGTGACATCAGTGATCCTTAAAGGGCTTTCAGGTCTAGGCCCTAAAGCAGCTGAAATTTTCACAAATCTCCCTTCCTTGTTAGATGAATACAAGACACTTACCTCAAGAAAATGATGTGTAAATAATGTCTGTTATGATTTGTGCTCTCTCCCAAGTAACCACATGAATATAGAAGTTGGTGGTTTGCCCTGCTTTGTTTTTACCCTTTAAAAAGGGGAAAAAATAAAAATTGGTCTATTAACATTACATAAACTCACCAAGTCCAAGGGCTATTTTTAATAGTTGCTTGGGTTTGTTTTTAGCCCTGAGGGAATTAATCATATTTGCTTTAGATTTTGAATCCTTATCCCCCTTCAGTGGAGTCCAACAGAGCACAAACTAAGTTTCCAGGTTTTGGGGGCATTGTTTTAAAAAGGTACTATAAAAGACTCAACTAGTTTATGTAAGCTACCTATTCCTCTGGAAGAAAGATGTGCCTACTTTACTCCAGTCAACAAGACTTGTCTCACTTCCACCAGCATAAATGTAGCTGGACTCCACCAACAATGTTTGAGGTCAATGGTTTCCGTACCAGCTTACTTCTCAGCTGCACAGTCTAAAACAGTAGCAAAACATTGTTTTATTTCTGTTCCTAAAATTTAACTTTCTCTACGTCTTACCTGGACTTGTGACTCCCTTTTGTGCTGCATATTCACAGACTGCATTGCTGCGTTGGAAGATAAATACAAAAAAAGGAGCTACTGCTTTGTTATAAGGCAAACAATACCTAATCCTTTTTATTTTCTTCCTAAAGCACTGAAGATTTGGCTCCATCTTATACTCTGTCTTCAGTTCGTGAAAAATAACTGTTGCATAAGGCGTGAATAATATTGTGTTATATAAATATCTTGTAGTATATGAATATGAAAGTGTATATTTATGGAGTGAAAAATGCGTAAAAAGCCAATTGCTTTCTTCCATTTTAATTTAGTGGGAGTTTTCTCCAACAGTTTTTAACTATACTCTTTAAAGCTTAAGTGTTTTCCAGGCAGATTTGGGAAAAGCTGGCAAAATTCTTTGAACTTCAGACCCCACAAAATGAGCATCGTTTCTTCCCAGTTTCTTATGTCCTCACAGATATGAGCTACATAAGAAGTCTCCTGCTATCATGCTGCTTGTCTCATTATTAATGTTGTACCCGAATTTCAAACCAGTAATGAGACAAGGAGACCTGGGAGATATTTACTATAGCAACAATATCATGATGATGCTGCATTCTAGTATTCCCTAGTTGTTACAGCAGTGGTGGCTAATTCCATGTCAAATGGAATATTTGCTATTAAGCTGACTTCCCTATGTTCCTTTACACAGCAATGTGGAAGTCCTTTATTTTCCAACTGGGTTGTTTTCCTTTGATGTTGTTTTGCTAGTGAGTATATCCCTTCTGTTTTGCTCATGCAAGAAAGCTAAAGCAGTAAGCCAAAAATAAAATTGCAATAATTACCATTTTGTACTTTTACTCTCTGAAGGGACTAGCTGACATAAGAGATTTGAAAGAGCTTTTATATCTTTCTGAATCCAGCATAAGGCAGTTGTCTACTATTTATCCATAATTCTGCACTCTTTTTTTTTACTTACTCATTCTTGTAGGCTTGGTTTTTGCCTATTTTAGAAAAGATACGCTTTTAAAAAAAGAAAATATTATTCACTTTTAGTGTGGTAGCAAAATCTGAGGTAACTTAATCTAGTTGTTTACCAAGGCAAGAGAAAATGATTTTAGTGTGTCCCTTACTACTTCAGGCAAGATGAACCTGTCTTCCAGAAGGCTTGCCTTTATCTTTCCCTTCAAATGCTCATGTTTTACTGAGGTACAACAATAAAGAAGCCAGCCTGTAATGTCACCACCTCAAGGTATTTCCATGATTTCATTAAAATGCACCTTTCTGAAAACTCAATCAAGATTGCTTTTCTCCTTAGCAAGATATAAAAATGCTTTTGAACAAAACAGAAAGAAGAGGCCAAACTAAAAGCTGTGGTTCAAATTAGTTTTGAAAACCAAGGAAGTGAAACTGCCTCAGGACCTCTTCCATGCATGATTTTTATCTGTTTGTAGAAGTATGGATAGCAGCTATTTGTTACAGCATCTATTTATTACAGAAACAGCCTTTCCCTGGGTTTGATGACTTTATTTCACAACAGAATTACCCCCTTACATAATGCACTGACAAAACTGCAACTCTAAAACAACCCAGTGGATACACGCAGAGCACACATTTGCACTACCATCACCAGAAAAGTTCCACAGTTACGTAACTTATCGGTACAGGCACAAATTAACCTTGTAAATAAGAAAAGCCAAAGATGAGAGATACAGAAGAGACCAGATACTTTAGGTCAATTGCAAGCAACTTTAATTAAGCCTTGGTTTGATTTTTTGCACTTGTTGCCCTTTCTTCTTGCGTTGAAACTCAAACCTCCCATGGCTGCTGCTCTATGCTGCACTCATCACAAGGGTGGCCATGGGGTTGTGGAACTCAAGGCCACCAACATTTTGCCTAAGCCAGAATGCAGTAAGATATGAAAGCAGACATTGGTCTGCACCACCTGCCTCCACTCCATGGGCTGAGACATGAGTTACCTTAAGGGGAAGGGCAGGAGCTGCACTGGTGGTAACACTGAGCAGGCACCACATGACCCCAGAGACTCCAACCAGAGGGAAAGGGCCTCTGTGCTGTGGAGCATGCAAGATGTGTCATACTGTAAATCACAACTCCATGGCAGTTGCTGTGGTAACCACACCTTTTTAAAAACCAGTTGGCAGATAAAACATTTATACACTCTCACACCCTTCTTTTGCACATAGGTGAAAGCTGCGAAAGTATACAGCCCTCATTTGGCACAGGTTTTTATTTTCCTTCCATGCATTCTCTACCACCACTTCCTCAAGTACCCAAGACAGGTCTGCAAGGAATGAGATATAGACTGGTTTCCCCAGTTTCTCTATACAGAAATGAATAGCAGCAGCCACTCAGGGGGGAAAAAAAAAACCAAAACAAAAACCAACTTTAATCTTTTATTGTCTTTTTTTCCTGTCGCTATTTTTTGAAGATTTTGAATGCATTGTTCCTAACTTGAATTTCAGATAAGCTGTCTTGCTTGTTTTGATACATAGACAGCTCTTTTCATGAGTTTACAGAAAAAATGTTACCATATTACAGTGCTGCTAGGATGCTTTATTACTCTTATTATTAGAAGGTACTATGCTAAATGTATCAGTACAATTCCTTATTAATTAGAGAATCTTCCATAGCACAAGAAATCCTAATGCTCACCCCACAGAGGACAAGCGTAGGACCTATATTTGAACTTGATCCCAGTTCACTCTAAGTGACTTTGGCATGAAGAATCCCCTAACACTGTTTGGTATTCCATGTAATGGGACCATCTCTGGAACCTCTCCTTTGACCTTGCTCTTAGTGTGCTGGATCTGCTCTCCTCTAAATCACTTTGAAAAGACAGAAATGAAGGGGAAACCCTGGCAAAACCAGTACCAAACATAACCCTTACGTTGTACAAGGACAAAATTCATGATCAAACATTTCTGGTACACTGAAATATCACAACAGTTTGTCCTACAAGTGAATTCATGATACCCCACAAGCCAACCTGACACATCCGAAAAACTTATGGGTGGATTGTTTTACATCTACTAAATTCCTGTATGTTCCCAGGGTCTCTGTTTACTTATTAATGGATGAATTATCATAAAACCTCATGGTTAGCTGCTGCTGAAGGCCTGTTCACTGTGCTTAACTAGGCCTGAAAGCACGATACAATATATTACAGGCTCACATGTAAAATGCAATTTTAAACACCGAGCTCAGGATGCATAGATTTTTAGCTTACTGTCCTCAGGATCGTGAAAACAGGAGGCTTATTTGTGGTGTCGTGGGGTCTGGATAATGCTCCTTTGTATTATTCAGTATTAAGTCAAAGGGAAGAAAAACCCAATCAATGGTGCATTACTCTTGTGCTTAAGAAAATAAAAGTACAACAAAACACAGTCCCCAGCTATTTCTGTTTTTCTTAGGGGGAAAACAAGCCATGACATGACAGAAAACAAGCCAAGCATGCCCTGTGCTAATCTATAGAAATATATTAGGAATTTATTTAAGAGGTTCCTTACCAAATAGATGTCTTATTGAAGTTGAGAGTGAGACTTTACATATGGGGTTGTTCACCACCCTCAGAGGCTATTTGTGACCACAACAAAGAAATAGCAGAGATCAAGATACTTGCAGAATCAGAATTGAAATTGAGGGTTTGGTAGAAAAAAAGTACCAAAATGGTTAAAAATGCTGCCATGGCTCATGGAGCATCTGTATGCTCATGCATGAGAATTCGGGGCCTAATTTATTTCCTGATGATGTTCACAGAGAGGAGACAAATTTGTACCAATATTGTCATTGCAGTTTCCTCATTTTGAAGGAGGAAAAGAAAAAAGCCAAAGTTTTTTCTTGCCAATACATGGGAAGGAGATAAATGTGCATTCCCGCCAGTGCATTGTGCCAGTGGAAGGGGGCACCTCCTTCCTGCCAGCCCACCCAGCTGTTCACTAGCAGCTGGTGCTGGGGATTTCTGTCTTCCTCAAATCCCCTTCCATCAAAACACACAAAGACCAATCTTTGTAGCTTGAACCAAGACAGATAATTTTGCTTGATTAAGAAGGATTGCTCACTTGTACAAAAAACTCAGCCAACAAAAATGGGGGGGAATCACTCTCATGGGGTGGGGAAAACAAGACAAGTTCACAGGCAGAGGTTTCCTGCCTGCAGTTTAAGTGTTGGTCAGATGGCTACTCTTTTTATTTTTTTTTTCATTTCTTAAACATGAAGAATTGCTCCAAATTAAAATTTCAGAGTTAATCTAATGCTGAAAAACAGTATTGAGGACTATATCACAGGCAGAGTATAGCCTATCTTTTTAAAAGGGTAAGTACCTGTCAGTGAGCCAGCAGCTCAGGGGACAGTATTCCATGCAGGAAAGATGGTGCAGCTTCACTGACTTTGTCCTTTAATGACTACCTGCAAGGATCTTCTGCATTCTGCATGTGTGATAGATGATCATTCCTCAACCACTATGGGAGGTGGTTCTCATTATCTTAATTTCATGTGGTACACTCCCGAAGGCATTTATATTATTTCCCTTATATCTGATTAAAATAAAACAAAAACAAACCCACAGGAAGAAAAAGTCCCAAAATCCAAAAGGAAACAAACCCTACTGTCCCACTGTTTGCCACAAATCAAAACATCTAAAGCAGAAATAAAAAGCTTTATTTCAATTATGCATTATTACTGTTATGCTCTACACATTGATTTTATTAGCAGGGAATTAAACTGTATTATAAGGTTATTTGTGTCACTTGCAAAGCTGGGACTTTTATCTTATTCATCTCTTGAATGTGTAACTATGTTTACTTTCAGTGTAACCACATTTGCTTTCATCAGGAGGGGGTCTGGCTTATTATCTCAAATGTTATTGACATATAGTAAGTGCAAGAAAATCCCAGTAAGAAATGCTTTCATAAAACAGAGATTGTTTTGCACTAATGAACTTGTCTGTTAGATTAAAAGTGAAAAAGGTAAGAAGCAATAGTGTCCTTCAATGAGGAAAGAAAATAAAGCTTCCACACGTTGCCATGACTCTTTTCTACAAATAATGGTTTCTCTCTATGATAGCCTATATATCAAAACCACTTCCAATGCTGTTGCTATAACAAAGCATCCTGCTTCTACTGTGGGAATGATCTTTTTACTCCCCCTCCCCCCCACCCCTTTTTCACTAGTGGCTCGTATACAGCATATCTCCAAAACCCCATCAAAGCCTGAAAAACACGGCACTTACTCACTGATGATTCCTCTATTGATTCAAAAGCATTCAAGTTATTATTAGTCTCCCTCTGTGGATGCATCACCACTAGTACTAGCTGACTTCCAATGGTAATTGTCCACCTCTGTGAGACTGAAATTGTCAATATCTCAAATCAAAACAGTTGGCTTGAGACCAGTTTAGATCGATAGAGCTGATGGATGATGCACACTCCCACCCCACTTAGGTTGGTAATATAAGCGATTTTAATGTTTTTTTTCATTCTCTACTTCCTACAGCCCAGTCATTAATACTCTGGATAATTGGGGCTGACGGATTATTGAAGTGAGCACAGCAGAACT
>NW_005054443.1:179344-179660 GCF_000277835.1 Geospiza fortis
AGCTGCTGTGTTCAGCCCATGCCAGTTATGAAGCACTTCAGCTCTGCCTTTAGCTTTGTGATCATTACAGCAGGTCAATGTTGTTGCACACTGAAGCAAGAAAGAAGCAAAAGGAAGGGACAAAATAGACAAGTAATAGAAAAAATTGTAGGGTAGAAAGAAAAGTCCACCATCAGCTACTGTGTTCCTTTTCCCCACCCCTCATTTTGTTATTATTAGCTTGCCCTCCCTTCAGAGTTTATGACATGGTTGAAATTTCTATGTAGCTTTTCATGAATTAGGCTTATTTTGTAACTTTTCTAACAGTTTAGGAATA
>NW_005054443.1:179680-213369 GCF_000277835.1 Geospiza fortis
TGCTGAACCTGAGAGGTAACTGAACTAGAATCAGAAAGGATTAGAAAAGAAAACTAATTTTTGTCTGAGTACAAAAGGTAGTTTCTGAAGACTTGAGGAACTGGGAAATATTGTCAAACACAATGACTTCTGATGCAAAAATAAAAGCCTTTTTCTGCTTTTAGATACCACAGATATGGGTTGTCTGCATTTTAATACTTGGTTCTTTATTTCTTCCTAAAAAAAAAAAATACTTAGATTCACTGTTATGATTATATACTGATTACTAGACTGATACCATTTGCCATAGGTTAGATGTTCTCAAGCTGTGGAATTATTTTAGAAGTAAGCACAGAAATATCTGCAGCATTAGGAATATTGGCAACAGCTGACACACTGCCTTTAAAAAAAGGATTTTATACAAGGAGACAAACAAATTTTAAAAACCCAACCTTCTCAGTTTGGGATGCTCAAGGTATCTATGAAGGCCTACACTAAGCCAACTCCAACTCAGTCGTCCTTCAACTGCTACAAAAGTGGCTTTAGATGCTTTGAAGTCCATGACCTAGTCCCAGCTTTTACTTGGGATTGCTGCTCCAAGTCACGCTACAAAAGGCAATCACAGAAACAAAATATTTGGGACTTGTGATGGGCATCAACTCCTCCCCAACAGCACCGAGGTTCAGAACAAAGACATTGTCACGTACTTTGGAAATCAGATTTTACAAAAGCACTGGTTTGCATTTGCCTGCTACAAATGCTTCCATTGAGACACCTTTTTAATTTGTTATATGAGCAATTTTTAAATTAAACCAAGGTCTCCAAGAACAAGTCCTTTCATTGCTAAAACTTAAACCTAAAAAATAAATCTTCTTTTTTCTTGAGGACTCTGCCAGCCACTTTCCTCAACATTTTAATGCCTTAGAGTATCCTTGATCTTGCTCTTATGAGAGCACTGATTTTTAGTCTTATGCAGACATTTAAAAAGGTAGCATCTTATCAACATACTATGTATGTAGTAGGAAGTTCAGAAGGTCTTCTCTCCAGAAACCTCCTCTACTTCTCAGTATTCTCTGCTGAATACAACATCAATATCTTTCCACAGAATGACTTGCCATTTTAATGCAATTGTAAGATCACAAGCAGCAAACATCTTCTAACATGAATACAGTGCTTTTCACTTCAATCAGCAACAACCCCCACCAAGCCCTCTGTATGCTTTTTAAAAAATTTTTGATGTGTATTTCAGAACTGAGAAATCAAAGTCAATGCCTTTCAAAATGAGGTCATGCATAGCTCCAAAATTATCTCCCTGCCAGACTTCCATTTTCAAATAAAAATAGAAGACCAGAATTTATTTTTACAGCAGAGGAATAGTCTCTGTTCAGGGGTAGAAATTTTGTTTTTTCAAACATCTGAAATCAAACATCTGGCTCCACAGGGAAGGCTGAATTACAGAAAAATATCAGTTCAAAAGACAAAAACAAGAAGCCATTGCTGGCAACTGGAAAAAGGAAGCTGAACAGAGAATATTACGCAGCTGATGCTAAAACAAGTCCTGCCAAGCCTAAACAGTAATACTTCACATTCAACTAGTTGTGTCCTCAGAGGCATGCACTAGTGCACACCAGAAATTTCTGCATAGAACTAGAGCTCCCACTTCAGCCTTGGAGTGCTTTACTTCAGTCATAACATAATAACTCAATTTTATAGTGCTCTTTGACATTATAGGAGAAAGTAATTTACAAACAGGGGGACATGATGTGCTCCAACAGGAAGCCTGCTACCTCACAGCTCCACCTGATTTATTAATTTCAAAGGAAAAAGAGAATGGCAACTGCAGCCGTAACAAGTGTTTTATTTTCTTTTCAAGTCTACCACCCATTAATAAAACTAGGGAGAAAGAAACTTTCAATGACATAATAAGATACACTGTACACCTCAACATATCCAACACCCAGAACAGTGGTGGCAACACTTGCTCAGGGACTACCTTGAAACAGCTTATTTTTACTGCTGAAAAACATTTGTGTGTCAAAATGATAGGTGAAAGCATCACCAGCAAGACAATTTCCTGCAAGATCCCAAAGTAAAGTGTTTCTATACAATGCCAGTCATAGGTTCAGCTGTTCAGCCCTTCATATCCAGACAACATTATTCCCATCATTATCTCCACCACAATGTAGTGGAAATAATTATTTTAGTGGCATAAAGGCATGTATTTTGTTATTTTTTTGATCTCTTTAATAGTGGAATTGAAGCCATTTTTGCTGTCTGATCTTTCTTACTGATTTTGTTTTATTTCAGCTCTTAAGTTAGCCACCAACAACCTTCAGAAGCAGTTCCCAAACAAACAAAATATATCTGTAAGGTCTTCTCAGAGATGACTGGAGATTAAAAGACTGTTAGCATGTATTACTAAAGCGGTACAGTTTTATGTTCCTGCTAGGTGAGATCTGGGTGAAGTTATCCTTATGTCAGTAAACAGCTTCCTGAAGTCCTCCTGTGGTTAAACTACTTCTAAAACTGACTCTGCATCTTGTCCCTTTCAGGTACTTCTTCAATCCCACTTAATTTGTATTAGGAAGAAAATGCTAAAAGTTTCAGCAGTTTTCAGTGCACTCTAAGTTTTCTGCATAGTGAAGGTTTCATATCCATCTGTTTTAATTTTCTTTTACAGGTATGTTGGCCCAAAAGGGGTCTGTTTATTCCATCCTGAGTAAAGTAGCTTGTGACTGTGTGCAATATTGACAAACTGCAGTGCCATGCTGATTATAGTGTCATAGCTGGCTATCTGAACGTTGTATGAAATGCACAATCATATGCAGTACCAGTCAGAGCTAACAGGCTATTCAAATTCTTAAATACCAAATGTCAAATACTGTCCTCAACATCCAGACTTGTTCCCAGCTGCCAGAACTGGGAACACTATAGGCACTTTCTCCTTAAGCAGCTCTTCCTCCATCTTTTCAGAAGCAAGGAAAAGATCAGCATGAGTCAAGACAAAGGTTATTGCACCCTGGAGATACAACAGAACCCAAATTTTACTAAGTTCCTAATGAAATGTGATTTGTCTTCTTCCCCTTGAGAAAGGCCCAATGTAAACTTAGTTATTTACAGTCTAACTTGCTCAACAAAAAAAAATATTCAATTTAATGGCCCTTATTGCAGCCATGGAGAAGCTTGTGCTAGGTTTTTTGATAAACCAGTAGTAGGTTCACTCACAGAGGATGATTCTGAAAATCAGCTGAAAATGTAAGGTTTCATAAAGTCCAAAGCCTTAATTCTTCAACCCTCACTTAAGTGTCCTTCTCCCTTCTCTCTCTCACTGTTTCTCCCAGTTTAACTATTAAGCTCCACTTCCAAGATTAAATTTTCATAAGGACACTATATTTTTATAGCTCACTTCTCCTGTTTAGTGATTTCAAAACAGAACATTTTAGGCTGTTATTTTACCAAGTGTAAAGTCTCACAAACTGTAGTGCTTTGGCCCCCTTACTATTTGATAGTGCCAAAAGCTGTAGCTCACAGACATGCCAAAAATATGTTGTCATACTTCAAATAGCATCTTATGTTTAGCATGATCATTCCAACATAGATAAGATTTTGGGGCAACAATTGGCACCTTTGTGTTCAACTTCAAACAACGCCAGAGAGGTCCATATTGAAGACAAACATTTACTGCCCTCTGAGATTAGAGGCCTATTCAAGGTCAACTGAGCAACAGATTTGAAACAAGAAAAAATTGACTATTTCTAGAAACCTTGGCTATATAGCTTGCAGTTTGTTGATTAGTGGTGTTTTATTGCCATGAAGTTATGCTAAAACCATGACAGACATTGCTGCTTCTGTATAAACAATGCATGAGAAGTGATTGCTCTTCCACTCAGGCACAGCATGATAAGGAGCAAAAGAAATGAAAAAAGAAAAGATTCCTACACAACCATAAAAATAGTACATCACTTGCTTAAAAATTTTAGATATAATTTTAAATACATGCAGAAGGCAGATAACACAACCTTGTAATGATTGTAATAATTATGAAGTAAGTTTTTTGAAATTGTAAGGCTAATGGCATTGGACCTTGAGCAGGGTCTAAGCAAAGAAAGCAGCAATTGTAAAGCAATTAACCTTGTTCTGCTGCTGTAACTTTTTAGGATAATATTAAAAACCACTAACCATTTTTGACCTTTAGAGAATAATGAAAGACTAGGAGATACTATTCAACCAAGAATAAATTTTGCTTCAATGTGTATTTCCCTATCATTATTTGGAGTGATTGGATTCTACTTTGAGCTCAAAGAACAATCATGTGCTGGTGTAAATTGCTGGTAAGATATAAAACTTTTGTTACAGGTCAGGTTATACCTTGCTTGGATTGCTGCATTTAACTCTGCTTTAAATAGTTAGGTAGCTTTAAAAGATAGCTAGACATATCACAGTTGAAAGGGCAAGTGCAAGGCACTTCTTGAATAGAGCACTCTGGCTGGAGAGTCTCCATTAGTATTAGATGAGAACCAAGGCAGAGAGGAAGCAGTAGAAATGGTACTGTTTGAACAAAGTAAAAGCTTCTTATTTGGGAGGCTCTGTACACAAGCTTGGATGAAATACACAACCATTTGCAACAAAACATATTAGCAAAGATTATTGCCAGGCTTGGAGAAGTTCCTCCAGCGCAAAACACCTATGCAGCCTGAGTTGGTCTCTCTTCTGCATCTCCCCCAATGACTTTGAGGAAAGAACAGATAGAGCATTCATATAAAAATTATGGAAAAAAGGAGGTACGTAGATGACACCAAGATGAAGAAGTAGCAAAATACTCTGGAGGACAAAGCCATCATCACTATGATAAATTGGACAAGTGGTGCAAGAATATGAAAGACAAAAAAGAATGAAGTGATTGATTTTTCTACTGCTAAATTGAACACCTAATTGCAAAACAAGGACCACAGCCTCCAAGGACTGGAGTTTCAAGTGCAAAAAAATAAGTAGGAGTCCTTCTCACCAAAACCACCACCTAATGCAGATGAAATTGGGTGCATGTGCTGTATTTATGACAGCTGCATTTATGGCAAATGGTCTGTTCTACTTCACACTGATGACAGCCATCACTGAATCTCCAGTTTTAAGCACTACACTTAGAGAGACAGAAAAAAAGATAGTAAAATAAGACAACAAGGTGCTCATTCCTGTTGTGAGGGGGTCACTAGCATGAGAGGGGTCAGGTTGTTTGGCATCTGAAGGGCTGGCTCCTAATGTAGCTGCCATCTCTCCCACTCTTCACATTTTATCCAGCAGAAATAATCCACCTCCCTCTTCAGACATGCTCTATCTGCCCTTGCCCTCCTGTGTCTTTGATCTCTGCTTGGCAAGTGTTGAATTGTTTTATTTTTAGTTCTCATGTAAGTATGACTGTACTTGAATTGCACTTTACCAAGATGAAATACATATTGAAATCAAGGTGCACTCTTAAGTTTGAGTACCCCAGGTAGATTCATATTGCTCAAAAGATAAAAAGTTTTATTATTTTATTATAATATTTTATTATTTTTATTATAATATTTTATTATTTTTTATAATATTTTATTAGCAATGCTACTAACCAATGAGACTAAATCCATTAACTGATAATTTAGTCTTCTTTTGCTCAATCCTTGGAAGAGAGTAGTTGTGTATGTTGAAACAAATAAAGAAATAGAAAACAATCTTCCTAGACTACTAGAATAATATACTACTAGAAAGATAGTTTTGTGTTTAAAATTTGTCCAACACATTCCTTGGATTGATATTCATGCTGTATTCATCCAATCATGCGATTCATGTAAACAGCCTTGAGGGAAGAAAAAAAAATTACCTAAGACACTCTGGTTCAAATATTGCATATCAGCAGCTTCCCAACCAATTAGATTTTCATGCCTTGGGTCAAGTTCTATATCAGATCTAGTTTTTTATGCTACTCTGTACACCATAAGCATTGTAATAAACATCCCTATCTTTGAATTTTATGCCATGATATTTCATTTGGAAAAAACCCAAACAAACCACTTTTCATGGAATATTGCTACAATAATTCTGTGTACTCTTGTTTAAACTTCTAGTTTTTATGAACAGCATTGTCAGCCTACATGTTCCTTTACTGCATGGCTACTCTGATAACTGCTTAATTGCTATAGCAAAATAAATTTTAAAAAGTGAAATCTTGCATGCCACATATTAATGTTTTATTATTTACATTCTTCTTGGCTACCTTCCTATTGAAAAGGCATTATCCTAGCATATAGTGACATCAATTCTTGTTGGGGCCTTTGTCTGGCTTTGCTTGAAATACCATCTAAAGTTACTGTGTGTCCACTTTAGAGCAGAATTCTGCAGGGCCTTTCAAATTACTATATCCCACTCAATGATGCCACTGAGATGTGAAATACATGCACTTCTTTAAACTATAAAACAACCTATATGACTCATTTTCGAGAAACAAAAATCTTCTATGTCACCACAAACCTGCTTGTTTTTCTTCATGTTTGAGGTTTTTTACATCTTTCCAGAGACATAGAACAGCAGAGTCCAAGACTACTATGATCTTCTCTGTGTTCATGTTCTGAGGAACTAATGTGGCTCTGGTATTACCCCGGCATTTCCAGAAGGAGCATGTGTCTACCTCTCTTTCTAAGTTCAATGTTGATCTAAATTATGGTTATGAGCACCTTAAGAAAAAAAAAAAATCAGAAACTAAGTTTTGAGGGGGTCAGTGCCCACCTTTCACTCTGCCCCATTTTTAAAGATATCAGAGTGGTTTGATGCCTCCCTGAGAGGAAGGGACACAGAAAAGTGGGTGGGATGGGAAGGCAAACACATGTCCTCCTTGTCCAGAGCCAGCTGGCTCAATCCCTAGGCTGAATTTTTCAGGAATGAACCAGTAACACTTCTCCACAGGGAAGTAATGGAGAACTTTTCTTTTTCCTGTCTGTCCTCCACCTGTGGGTGTACTCTCTAAACTTTTGGCTAGTTGTAGCTACAACATAAAGAACTAAAGATACTAACGTTCTCATTAGCTTCTCCCTGCCTTGTATCATTTGACCCAAACCGCCAATAACTTCAGGGATCTTGAGCACACTCTGATTCAGAACAAGAACAGACAATTTATGAATGTGGATGTTTGCCTTATCACACAGAATAGTTAGGGTTGGAAGGGACCTCTGGAGATCATCTAGACCAATCCTCCTGCCAAGGCGGAGTCACCCAGAGCTGCTGACATAGGAACACATCCGGGTGGACTTTGAATGTCTGAACTTTCTGCAGTATCAAAGAATGGTTTGAATTGGAAGGCACCTTAAAAACCACCTAGTTCTCAACCCCTTGCCATGGTCAAGGACACCTTCCCCTTGGCCAGGTTGCTCAAAGCCCTACCCAGCCTGGCCTTGTACACTTTCTGGGATGAGACACCGACTACATCTTTGGGCAACCTGTTCCAGTATATTACTACCCTCATAGTAAAGAATTTCTTCTTAATATCTAATCTAAACCAACTCTATTCCAGTTTAAAGCCATTGTCCCTTGTCCTAATGTCACTACATGCCCTTGTAAAAAAGTCTTTATCTATCTTGTGGGTCCCCCTTTACAGAGGAGAAGGACAAAATAAGTTCACCAAAAAGCCTTCTCTTTTCCAGACTGAACATCCCCTATTCTCTCAGTCTTTCCTCATAGAAGAGGGGCATCATCCCTTTAATCATCCTGGTGGCCCTCCTCTGGAATCTTATGAACAGCTCAATGCCCTTTCTGTACTGGGGATCCCACAGCTGGATGCAGTATTCCAGATGGGATCTCACCAGAACAGAATAGAGGAGCAAAATCCACTCCCTTGCTCTGCTGGCCATGCTGCTTTTGCTGCAGCTCAGGACACATTTGGCTTTCTGGGCAGTGAATGCACATGGCTGGATCATGTCCAGCCAGTCATCCACCAGCACCCTCAAGTCCTCCTCAGCAGGGCTGCTCTCAGTCTCTTCATCCTCCAGCCTGTGTTGATATTATGGCTTTTCCTTACACTGGGTCATCTTAGATAGTGATGAGATTCCCATGGGCCCACTTATTGAGCTTATCCCTCTGTTCCTCTGAATGGCATCCTATCCTTCAGATGTGTCTATATCTCTCTTCTACTACAGGGCAAACGGACACAACACTCCTGGCTCCCTATGAGTGTTTTTGCAGTACTAGGCCAATACACACAGAATGTGGCAAGTCATCTATACCTGGATTTTCTTGTGTGAATGCTCCTTGCAGTCTTCCAGTTTATATTATATTCTTACTCTTTTACACAGTCATTCAGCACTTGGTCTGAACAAGTGTGACAAGTTCTAACAGACACTGGACACCTCACAGTATCTGTCACTGACTTTTTTTAAAATAGATAAACCTCTTTCTTTGTATCAAGCAGAACATGGAGAACTTTCCATTACAGTTTTCTCTAGCAATACAGCAAAAGTTTTGCTGCTCTTAAGCACAATGACATTATACACAAAGATGGGCTGCACACAAGAACAGTGGGCAGAAGCCAGGGCTTTCTCAAAAAGATCCACAAAAAAACCAAAACAATGAAAAGAATAGCTGACAGAACAAAAAGAATCAGGTACTCAGTAGTAGTTAGTTGAAATGCTGCTTCATTTTACAATTCTCTAATGAGGTGTACTATAACACAGTGACCGAAATAACTTTAGGTAATGGGACTACCTCTATTAATCTACTTATAAGGAAGTTGTTCATTAATTAGGGTGGACAGAGCAATCACAGGGTTGCTGAACAAAAGCAATACCAATTCACACTGTTGACAAGTATCTAATTAGAAATTAATGGTAGAAAACTGTCCAAATATATAAGCCCCATCTATCAGAGAAGTACATAGCACAGGTGTACATAATGAGAGAATCTAACGCATCCATCTTCAAAATAGATTCAGGAATCTGTTTAGAAAACATTAATCCTTCACTACACAACTAGCTCAAAGCAAGAGCCTTGTTAAAACCACCTCATTATTTCAATTGTGAGTCCTTTGTAAACCTCCAAATTTTTGCCTACTTGAAGATTGTCAACCCCAAATCCACCAAACAATAAAAAAACTCCAAACCAAAACCTGGCAGCCAAACCTAAACCAAGCTAAAGTACAAAACCCACCCAAACCCATCAGCACAAAATATTAAGGAGTTATCAAGCACTCTGAGCAAAGATGGTCACAAAAGAGGAGTTTTGGAACTCCTAATTTTTCTGTGTACAATAAGCAGAATATATTCTGTGTAGAATAAGGAGAATCTAGGAGATGCCTTTACACCTTGGGACAGCATGCTAAGAAAAACTATTTATGCAAGACTAACCTAAGAACTTGTACATATGCTTAAGTATGTGGATTTGTTTGGGTTTTTGCTTAAACTTTGAGAAGGATGAATATATGACAGTCATATTTTCTGTCATCCATCTCAAGCAGGGCACAACAAATACTTCACAAAGAGTTTATTCATCTGGAAATGCTGATATGCTTTAAAGATTGAAAGACCAAGGGCTCGATAAGCAAGCATATTGCAGTGCATATCTTGCCTCCTCAACAATTTTTTTATTTTTTAATAACAAACTACATTTATTAATCCCATATCTCCTAACACATCATGTGGAACTAAATAATTAGTGCAACATCTTTCATAAGCTATGTTAATAAACCCTAGCATCTCTGTGCATGCTTTGGGAGAAATTCAATAAGCAAAAGGATTTAAACTTCCAAGTAACATTTGAGAAATTCATGTCTGAGGCAATTTGTCTTCCCTCACAGAAAACCTTAAGCCTGTCTTTCATTCGTGATGTCCTAGAGAAGGAGAGAGACCTGATTTGACCTCTTTGCAGGTTCGGGGTCTGGGAGTGTGACTGGGCCAGACTGCTCACCTCTGGGGACCACAAAAGTATGCTTATTCCCTTGAGGTGTGTCAGCCTTCTTTGAAGGGCAGGGGTTGCTGCCCTTCAGAAGCCCTAGATGCTGACAAAGCCAAGGTCCACCAGGACAGCAGTAAGTATTGGCAGTGTTCATGACTTCAAGACAGCATGAGGCACATCTCGCTTGCTCATACTCGAGGTACACTTTTCCCACACACCACTGACAGTCTGTACTTGTGAGGAGCAGGACTTTGGCGCTTTCTTGATCCCTCTCCTGGCTTTGTTCCTGTGACAGATTAGGATTCTCAGCAAATGACGTGGGTATAAGTTATGTGTGGTAAGGCACCTGAAGAGAGTTTTGTAGATCCTTTGGACTAGGCAACATATTCTGGCTGTGTTTATATGCAGATGTTTGGGTGCTCAGCCTCAGATGTTTTCAGTTTGTGCTCTAGTTTTTTAGGATGAACAGGAAAGAGTTTAGTCCTTCCTTTTTAAACTGATGTTTTCTTTCTAGTAGATGTCTGTGTTCTGACCTTCAGCAATCCAGAACTTGTTTCTACTAGTGCAACAGACTATTCTCACAGGCTGAAGCAGACTCTGCTACAAGGGAAGGGCAACACCAGGCCAGATTCTGAAGGTGGCAGGCAGGTAGCCCACACCCATTTGGAGGCACAGACAGACTCCAGCTGCATCCCACAGGGAGCACAGCTGCAGCAGCACTCACTTGGTTATTTCTGAACCCTTGGCTCAGGTACTGCCTTTTCATCTATATGAAGGACAATGCTGACAAGTTGATGTTTTTGTTTCAGCTAAAATAAGAGAAATTTTATTCTATGTCTTTTGTACAGTGCTATGTTATGGATTTAGTATGAGAATAATGTTGAAAACACACTGGTGTTTGAGTTGTTGCTAGGTAGTGCTTCCTCTGAACGGAGGTATTTTTCTGTTGCCCAGGCTCTGCCACAACACCAGGAGGGAGAACAGCCAGAGCAGGTGACCTGAACTGGCAAAGGGATATTCCATACCATGGAATGTCATTCTTACTCTCTGAACTGGAGAAAATCGACTGGGAGCCACAGAGAGCTGCCCAGAGACAGGTTGGGCATTGGACAGTGGGTGGTGAGAAATTGTGTTGTGCATCACTTGTTCCTCTTAGGTTTTATTCCTCTCTTGTTATCACTGATTTTTTGTTTATTTTTGTTCTAGTTTTTGTTTGGGTTTTTTTGTTGTTGTTCTTTGTTTCCATTATTAAATTTATTTAAACACAGAAGGATTATCTTTAGTTTCTGATTCTCCTCTTCACTGGGGAGGAGGGCAGTGAGCAAACAGTGTGGTACTTGATGGACAGCTGGGGTTAAACCATGACAGCTGGGTAACTTCTCCTAGCCTGAAGGCCAAATCGCTCTGCAGTTAGCTGAATACCACTTACACTGTAATCCTGATGCAGATTTTACAGCTTTTTTACCTTGTTTACAGTAGGAAGACAGCTATCCCCCACTGTTTTTTACAGATATCTTAAATCAAGGCCATGTAGCCCCCCCCTTGCTGTGCTTTGCACATCTTTTGCAGGCTACAGAATGCAGTTACCTCCTGTCCTGGCTCTGTGATACTTGGTTGTGAGAGAACCAATGCAGACATGTCTCCTGCCCTCTGAAGCTGAGCAGAGAAAGAAGAGAAACCTGTATTTTCCTTACTACTGTAGCCCATCCTGCTTCGTGCTCGAAATTAAAGGTGGGGGAGGAGACAGAGGGAAAACAAACAGACCACTAACTGTGAATGTGGTCTCACCAATTTACTTTTTGTGTTAATGTGAACATTTCCCTCTGTTTCAGTGCTGTACAGCTTTACTTCATTATTTGTAGCTAACTGTGATGATGGAAGATAATGATTCTGCACCGTAAATTAGATCCTATTATATGAGTTGTTTCAGATTGTCATCTTGACATTAAGACAATGCTACATTTTTAGAAGTAGACAGGAAATTTGCTCTTTTACTTTGGAAACTGGAAGCAAAATTTTGCTTTTTCAAAATGCATGCATTCATGAATGGCTAAACAAATCAATTTCCCCACGGACATGCATCATTTATCAAACATACTGGAGGATCTGATCCTGCAATCCCTGTCACACAACAGTCCCACTGAGGCCAGTAAGGTCATTCTCAGAGCTACAGGGTCAGGCTTCTGCATTTGCTGGCAAACAACTATTTTGCAGACTACTTTTGCTACTTTTGGATCCACTCTCCAGAAATACCCTGAATTGCCAGCAGTGATATTTGGATAAGCCCTCACTGTTGATCTGTCCTGACAATTTGGCAATAACCTACAATCTCAGCATTTCAGAATTGCAAATAGAGATTGAGAAGATGATCTGTCTCTCTATGATACAGGAGTACGGCGTATTTATCTGAGAGATGCAGCTCATCCTAAGAAAAAGGCTCTTCTAGAAACAGATAAAAAAGGGGTAGAGAAATAAGAAAAAGAAAGGAGATGACATTGAAAGGCAATGGAGAACAGAAGAAAGAACATGAGCTGCAGTCCAATACAAGAGGAGGCGTGCTGTCCCAGTCATTTATTGCTGGATACAAGCCATGGACAGGGGGGAAAGAAGTGCTTGGTTACACTCATTCCTATGCATAAGTAGTCTGATGCCACACCAGCAGCTGCTACTATCAGGAGCAGTGGTAACCAAGCAAATCTTTCTGTGCGTGCATGTTCTGATGCAATCCCTTGCACCTATTTATGCTGAAATACCTGCATACATTCTGTTTGTACTACAAACCAATGTAATTCGGAATAAATGTTTTCCTTCCCATGAAATCTTCGGGTGCCTCTGGAAATGCTATCAAGGAGCTGCATAGTAAACAGCCATCCACGCAACACTTATTTCACTGAGTTAACATCTCTAGATGACCCAGTGCTGCTCTTGAACAGAGACTGGTACGGTAAACAGGGCCAGATTTATAAAGCTTCCTTCAGAGCAAAAGTCAATCCATTTTCTACATGGGCAATGAAAACATAAGGGCTTTTGAAGAGTGCTCCAGTCATTCAGCAAGTCCACTCCACTGCCTGTGGAGTTTATCTTCTGAAAGGCCTCAGAGGCCATGAAGGACAAGCAACTGAATGTGAGCCAGCAGCAAGTCCTGGCAGCACAGAAGGTTATACAGCAATCTTGGGCTGCTCATATCAGAAGCAGATCAAGCAGATCAGCAGATCAAGAGATGGAATGACCCCTTTCAGTTAAGCATTTTTTATATTGCATTTGGAATACTGTGCACAGATTTTGGGTCCTCCAACACATGGGCTCAGCAAAGTACCACTAGGTTGATCAGGGTTTGAGCACCTGCTCTCTGAGGGGAGGCGGAAGGACCAAGGTATGTTGAAGAAACAAACCTGAAGACAAGACAGCTCCAGGGGCATCTAACAGGGGACCCTCAGTACCTTTAAGGTTACCCAGTAAATGGAGGCATTCTCACCACAGCAGTGCACAGTGGGAGACACTGGGTATAGGAAGAAGTTTGAATCCACAGACTGGATTCAAAGAGAGACTTTTGCACCCTGAAAAGAGCTGTGCACTGATCCAGATTGGCAAGAGAGGCAGGGCAGGGTATGTCTTATGGTTTTCAAGACGAGAAATCCCATAGTAATCTGGTCACTTTTCTTGGAGCAGAAGGCTGAACCAGAGATCTGCTGAAGTCCCTGCTCTTGATGAAGTCCTTTTTCATAAGTGTCCATGAAACATAAACTGACCTTGAAAGACAACAGTGCTCCACCCTGTCACACTCACAGCACTCCACCCTCCTCTGTATCATAGTCCTGCTGCTTACTCAGGGGATGTTTTCTCAAGCTGGTAGCTCATCTTCCTTTGGGGTGCACAAGCAGGTCTCCAGCTGGGTAACTGGGGCAATACCTCTAAGCTGAAAGCTGTCAGTACTGGAACAGAAGGGGCTCAGGTCCAGATCTCCTGCCCCCCAGAGAGAAGATGGACAGAAAGAGCAACAACATCACTGACTGCTCCAGTGTTGGGGGTAGGAGATGAACGTGAAGCTACCGGTTTGTCCAGCAAAACTGAGAGACTAAGTGGACTTCAGGTGTGCCTCAAAAGCAAACTGGCTAATAATGAACAGGAATACCCAAGTCTGGATTATAAACTTTCCTCAGCAGCTGAAGAAGATTGGATCTGTTTGGATTTGGGGGGATCATCACTGCTAGAGGCACCACAAATAGGCAGACTCAAGAGATTTCTTGGGTGCAGGAGACAAGAATTCACCCAAGATGGACTTACGTCCCTCTGTAGGCAACCCACAACTTTCAATGGTTTGAAGTGGAAAAGCTGTCAAAATTCAGTGCTCATGGCACAGCAGAGCTCTCAGAAGAAAGAAAAATCTCATACTTATATTTAGCAAGTGAGCAATGAAGCAAAATGGCATAGCAAATGCTGACGGTAGTGGTGAGGCTGTGGGGGTGGGAAGGGGGCGTGAAAACTGGCAAGAGCTTCAGAAGAGTGAGTTTTGGTATTTCAGATTAGGAGGTAAAGGCTAGCTGCTCTGCAGCAGGTACTGAAATTCCAGTGCTGTAAAAATTTAAACATCATCTGAGATTTCTCCTATCTCCCACCCTTCTGTCTTGTTTGAAAAATATTTACAAGGGGGTGAAAGGCAACCTTCAGACGTGTGACCATAGCTGTGTGCTGATGGTTTCTATAAATATGGGTTTGCTGAAGCACTAAACTATGTTCTGCTGCAGTATGGCATTATGGCTTCTGCTCAGCAAAAGCTGTTCCTATTCTCATTTCAGACCCCTGCTAGTGTTGGCATCTGGCTCTCAGCTACATGACTTTTTTGCCCTCCATCATCAGAGCAGAGAAAAGCAAATACTTTCCAGTCAAGCTTTGGTTGTAAGGGACAAAGTTTGGGTTTGTGGCTCAGACCTACATAATCGACAACAAAATAAAAGTGATTTAAAAAGTCTGATGATTCCCAACTTTATTCTGGGCACTGCAAATAATTTTGTGCTTAGTCATCATTCATTTTGTGGTTTTGTCTGTGTCCACTCAGTTCTCTGGAGCAGTGACACAGAGTGCAGACAATTTGCATTTTATTTCCCCTCCCACCTTTTCACAGCTTACTCCTTCCCTTTTTTCAATAGTCCTGGCACCTGCATGTCTGTGGTAGACCCATTTGAAACCAAATTGCCCTGGGATACAAGCATAAGTTTATATGCACAGCCCTTCAGTAGTGGCAGGAGGCTTGCAAAAAACTGCATGCTTTTTTCTCCCACAAAATCATATCTCTTTTATACCTTCTCCATACTGTGGAGTGGCAAGTCCAGTTCATGTTACAAAGAGAGAAACTTTGTTATCCTAAATATAGGAAAGGGGTTGCACAGAGATATGTGCTGGAGAAATAATTTGTATTTTATATTGGTAGGCTCAAAGCAAAATGGCTGCAGTGTCTAAAAATGTCTGCAGCTAGAGTTATACATAGAATCAGTAGCCAGGAAATTTTTCTTTGCTTGATTGCATCATCATCTTCCTCCACTTAGAAATCAAATGAAGTCAATAAAGCATGCAAGTGTGAGACTCAAACATTAAATTTTACTCCTCCCTTTCTTCTCTTACCTTCTACCACTACTGAGTACTCTATTTTTCCATTGTATTTTTCTCCTTTAAATGGAAGGAGAATTTGTTTATGTGCTTATTTTAGCCTTATTTGGGCTGTAAAAGAAAAAAACTTAAAACTATCTTTTTCACATTCTTTGTTATAGATCTTCAGTTCACACATTGCAGTTTCACAAAGCCTAAACTGATCATCATGCAGATTTATTTCAGACTAAATAGTATTGTGTGGTTCTGGATGTGTCCATCCATGGAATAACCTCGTGCCTGACCTAGAAGCAAAAATTACTTCCAACTTCTATTTTTCTAAAGGCCTTCCTGCTTTGGCATCTGTGCCGACTTGCATTGGTAATTTGGGGAACAGCCAAGAGGGAGATTGGTTTGGTTTTTTCTTTTTAAATCATCTTCCCAGAAGCATCTGTTTCAGACATTCCTGGAAAGAGGCTGTTGGACAAGACGAACCTCTGGCCTGACCCAGTGTGGGTGTTCTGCATCCTTCAAGGGCAGAAGTTCATGTCACATTTAAAGGGCTTGCAGCCAAACAGTTCATTCCAAAGAGCCTTTAGACACACATTTGAATCAAAATACAACACAGGCTGTGAAAGTCAAGGAGTTGGAAGACCTGGTCAGGAGCTGATAAAGACACTGTAGATAGACACATGCAAGGAGCAATTAAAGCAAAAGAAAGCAGTGAAGATTTGTTAATCCAAAAGTTCTGGGTTTAATCAGTGACAGCAGGCTTACTAATTAGACTTTAGTAATCCCTCCCTCCCTTCCTCCCAGTTGTGCTGTTCTTTTAATAAAACCTGTTCTAATAAACAACACAGTTTTGAAAATTAAATACAAAGGTTATAAGTGCACCTATATATTTCGGATTTGTTAATGTTATTTTAATCTAGCAGCAAGGATTTACAAAAAAAAAAAAATAAACTGAAAAAAGAGCTAAATTGTGAAAAAAAACCCCAAATGAAAACAACTCTACAAATTCAACCTTGAAATAAGTTTCCTTTTCTTAGCTGTGAGGATAATTAGATATTACAAGAGCTTATCTGGTAGGTGGTAGACTCAGCAGAGACTGGAGTCTTTAAAGATTAAATATTTAAAGAGATAACTCAATCCAGTGTGGGAAATAACCTCTTGAAATCCATCATGAGAAGAAAGCCCCAAACACTAAATCACCAGAAGTCTCTTGTGACCATAACATCTGAACATATAGATAACACTATATATTTCCTCCTCCAGAAACCACGCAGTGGACAGTTTCAGACACTTTGGAGGCAGCAGAAAATAGAACCCTTCCTTTCTCCTGAGCTCTGGATGGTGCTGTCAGACAGGAGCTTGCAGCCTCCATAACCCTGCAGAGAGATCTATGCTTGCTTCAGGCATGCATGTTCAGGGAGCAGAAAAGGCTCACCCAATCTGTGTCACTGTGTGGACACACACAAGGACTTCCATGTGGCACCTTCCCCTGCTGAGAAAGCCAGTTGGCTGAAGGCTGGATTGGGCGCTGTTGTCTCTAACTGAAGGGTATGCTGGTTTGGATTTTTTTTTTAAGCAGACAGTCTCCAGCATAATTTTACTTCTCACACAAGCTGCATATGGCATTTCACCAACTTTCCTGCAGATTTGGGAGTCCTGAGCATTGTGAATAGTCACACTTGCTCTCTGCCTGCAAGTTTCTTTTCCAGGGGCCAAACTGTACAGTGCTAATGAAAGTACCACAAGTTAGGTCATCTGAGGGAAACTGGACAGCTTAAAGCTCAGAAGCAGTCAGCCAAGCCAACAGAGAGGTTTTTGTAATTTAAGACCTGAAAAGCCTTTTTAAGCTGCAGGTTTGCTTTTCACTATAGCTTTCCTACAAATCATGAGCAGAGCAGCAGCAGCAGGAAAGCACAGTGCTATTCTTATGAATCACTCCCCTGTTCTGCTACATCTCTATTTGTGCTTAACATGTGACATTAAGGCCTTTTCAGAATGTCTAGAATCACAGAGCAAATGACAATAATACCTCATCAAACAGTCTCCCAAGTATATAAATAACATTTCATACAAGTCTTCCCAAAGCATACATTTACATAACTTTAAAATAAAAAGCCCACAAAAATTTACCTGCCTCACACTGTTCTTCAAAACAGTAAAAAAAAAAAACAACTATTCAAGACTCTTGGGAAAACGAGTGAGTACGTAACAGATTAACATGCTGTGAAGCAACTGTTCTCCTGGAGCTACTGGGGACCTAAAGATATGATATTTTTATCCTTTAGAGTTGTAGATTTTTTCTTGCTGCTTTGGAGAAGGGCCACTGTCAAGCCCAGGTTTTGCTTCATAAGACAGTCTTATGAAGAATCCGCTTTCTTTTCCAGGTGTACCCCCTCAGCATATCCCCAAGCAACAGCAGAGCTTGGGAAAGCTCATGGAGCTATCAAGGGACACAACTGACACACATTCCATTTTATCAAGGGCTGACTAGGCACAGGGAAACACTTGAGTCAATGGTAACAGAAAGCTGGTTATAAAACAGCTGTAAAAGAGAAGCTGATTTATTAGAACCAACAACTGTTAGAAGATACTTCTAATTTAAGCATTTTTGATACTGGAACATCTTATTGCCTCAGTGTCCAGGTTTACATCTGCCTCAATTTCTGCAGCTCCCCCAGGCCACACTGCTGCTGGAGCACTGACCTTTCCAGAGCAAGACGAATTCTAGCGCAAGCCAGCTTATGGCACTATTCCAGCCTCAGCAGCCTCATGCCAAAGCTCTTGGGACATTATCCTTGTCAAGAACCCCACAAAAGAGCCCCCTTGACAAGAACAACTAAATACGTGGTGTGAGGGAGAAGTTTGCTGTGCTAGGTAGACTCCCTCTTTGGGAAGCTGCTGCCCTCTTATTCAAAATTTAAGACCAGGTGTCAGTAAACCTGATCTCCTACCTTTCAAGGATTGACAGCTCTTCACGGTTGGACTATAACATGATTTTGTCCAACATTTTTTTAAAACATCCAATTTTTAAGCTCAATGCTTACCACAACCTTTAGGAAAAAAAAATCACAGGACTTTCAGTACTGTTGCCAACTTGACCCCACATCCACATACTTATACCTCAGCCCCACCAAAGCAAAATCCTATTTGTCTTCCCTTCAATAGCAACAAGCATCATGGTTGTACACAGAATAAAAAATTTCCCTAAGTTCTTAAGGGAAGTGATGGGGAAAAGAAGAGAATCAAGTCACCTGACAGATATTAACAATATGCTCTTCTGTGCCAGTAAGTCATGTTTTGTTGTCACACACAGCAAGAGTGGGGCAGCCCCAGCAGATTAGGGCCCACCAGTCCATATGGTGCCTACCTCCATCTCTTCATACCCCTTGGAAAGGAGAACATAGGAAAGCTTTAGTCACTTCTATCTTCCTGCAGCTTAAATTTCAGTTTTTAGGTAAGTGATACCCAGGAGACAGTTGCAAATCAGTTTTTACCAAGAATACATGGACTAAGAATAGTCACGAGCAATTTGGATACATCTTCCTTCTAACATCCCACAGCAGCTAGAAGTTGCGCACTTCTGTAGTTTCCCCAGGAAATATATTCAGACATTTTGCAACTCTCAGCATTGATTTGTCACTGAAAATACATGGCATATCAAACAATTCTTGCCTGACTTTTATCTTTATGAAATATAAAATTTCCCACCTTCCTAAACCAGGAGGGATTTCTGTTTAATGATTATGGTTATTGAAAACTTGGTGCAAGTCAAGCTAAAAAATTCTCTTTGGCTTCCAATTTAGCTATTTGCTCAATTGCTTTTTATGACCTCAGAAAGTGGCCCAGAATCTAGACAAAGTTTCAGTTTAATCTTTTTACTGCTGTAACCAGTATTATGCTGTTAGTGTGTCATCAGAGGATGGTTTCATTTGGTGCATCTTTCTTCCACCCTCAAAAGGCTCCTACTGAGAATTGTCCCACTTGCTGTCTATGGAAAGGGTCCTTTCATTATTGCTTCAGTGATTTTTGAACGGCCACAGCCTGGCTCCCTGAATGGTCTTGACCTGGTCAGGAGTTTTGATTCTTCTTTTTGTCCCCTCCCTGCAATCACTGGGGCTTTGGCACCCCTGTGCAGTTTCTTCAGAGTAACCCCCTGTAAAACTCTGCAGCTTATTGCAAACTTGGTAAATGGAAAGCATTAGGACAAAGGATTAGAACAGATATAGAATTTCAGATGCTGATGTTGACCTCAAAAGTTAGAAATTGCCCTTTTCAAGCCATCAGTGTCACTGCCAATAGCTGTGACAGTCATATGTCCCTGATACTTTGGAGGGAAAAGCAGAGAGAGGAAACAGTCTCATCATACAAGTGTTTATTTGTTGCACACTCTTCTGTGGCTGACCACCTACATCCCAGTCAGATGTGCCTGCTAACATCTGCGGTTTACTGAATATTTATTTATCTGTTAAAGGAAGATGCTGAACATCCTGAAAATAACACATCCACCAGAATTTTCACCCCTAACTATTCTGTCTCTTCCAGATACCGATCTCTGTTGGATGAAGAGTTCTGCTTTGCAAGTTTGTGAGAATTTCTGACAGCCTTTTCTGAACAAGGTTTAAAGCAAGTGAACTGGAGACCTCTTGTACAAGTAATTTAAGTAAGAACATAGGAAAGAATAATTAAGAGTTGCAATACAAGTTTTTCCATAGCAATTTGAATTAGCAAGGTTAAGAAGAGAAACAAAACTCACAGTCAGCTATTTCCCACTAGACTAAATCACAATAACTCACTCCTAGTAGTTGTGTAACTTACTCATGTAAGTTGTGTCTAGAAAAATCTGCTTTCTGTAATACAACTCTAGATTCAAGTGCTTGAGCCAACAGCAGGTGAGGATGTGGCCAAGATATTTTCTAATCCCAAGTCCAAGGTGATAAAAATGTTCATTTAGCACATGAAGCCTGTTGACACCACTTGCAAACGCATTTAAGTTTGCTCCATCTTATAATTAGCACTAGATGATGAAGGATCTGCAAAAAACCCTTTTTCTATAAATGTTATGTCTTACTTCAAATTCAGATCCCACAGTCCATGGTCTACCTATTGGCCTTTACAAACAAAACAGAGTAGTGAAAGCCTAGGCCAATAGCATGTAATATTTACTCAAATACCAAATTCTTACACGGCTTTCTAAAACACATCTACTGAACATCCTGGGCCATTGCATGTCTAGGTACTGGACAGTCTTGATTTATCAGACAGATAGCCAATAGTTTCAGACATTCAGCAAGTCTGGGCCCAGACCATAATATTATTATTCTTTTAGCTTATGTCAAAGGAGCCATACCTTCTCTACAAAAATATTTTTTCAGTAAACCACTAACAAGACACAGCCAACACAGCCAGCTAGGGACCCAACATGACCAGCTGGGGTTCATAATAGTATATTATTTGCTTGAAAATTTAACAAAGAGTCTCCAGGTCCAATGTGAAGATGTCTAACTGTATTTGCGGTCATGGTAACTAGTTGATCCTCAGTAGAAGTCCAGCTGGGAAAAACTTGCAAGGCCTGTGCAATGATGATCCAAAGTTCATTTCTGACTGGATCTTCATATATATTGTTTCCATTGACAAGATCTTCTAAATATCTGACTGCTGTTGGATTTACAACACCATCTTCAGTACCTTTGCCCTGCTCTGGGTTTGCAGCCATGAATCCCTGTGCAGCTCCCTCCACTCCTTCACACTCCCTGCTCCTTGCCTCACCTACTTAATGCTAAGATGGGAAAGGTCCATCACCAAACTATTCCCTCATGAAGTTCCTTAACCATTCTTCTGGGAAAAAACTCAAGCCTCAGTTTTCTCCCTTTCCTCCTTTCTGGCCCTTTACCAAGCTCTGATCCTTTCTTGCTGCTGTCTGCTATTTTCTACTCCTTACTGCACTTCAGCTCTGTTCACACCCCCTCTCAACCGGCTGGATTTGAGCTGCTTCTTCCCAGCTGAGCATTACCTAAATATAGTGGGGTTGGGGAAAAATCCTAAATAAAAAACCACAAGCCAATTTCTGCTCTGTAGGCATTGTCAGTCTCAGGTGCATTAGCAGGGAAAACAAATGCTTTCAAATAGGGAAAAAAAATCCCAATGACATATCTATAAATGAATCAGTAAAACTGATATTTCAGATGCATCAATGGACTTTTTATAATTGTAGAGAGTGCCCTGGAGGGCAGTTGCATAAAAAAAAATTACAATTTTAAAAATCATGTGGCTTGTATATGGCTAGTTGGAATGAGAGCAGCAATCTAAGATGAAAGTCACTACAGAACAACTTAAGCTTTTTAAGCTCCTCTTCCATGTATATTTGAGCTGTATACAACTAGGCACGCGCATCTTAGAAAAATATTCTTCCAACACAGTGAGATTACTGCTGCCTGGAAATTTTTTGAATCCCATTTCACTTATAGCTCCTGACAATGTTAGTGACAGCCATGTCACAAAGCATTAGGTAAAATTGTGAGAATTAATTATGCGCTGTTTGTTTAACTTCTCTTGTCATCCATCTCCTCTCCTTCTATTTGAAAATTCATTTGCTCACCTAAATCATTTTCCCCTCACTCTCACTGTGCGTTACCCAGTCCCACATTTGCATTAAGCACTTATCTCCTTTTCTTCAGGAAAGGAACAAATTTGAAAAAATGGAAAACCCTTAAAGTGTTTATGCTCCATTAAAACTTAATTCCACTTTTAATCCCAGACCAGACTGTTGATAGATTAATTCATATTAAATGGAACTTGAGTCTCTGTAGTCCCTTTTTCTCTAATGAGGCTAGAACAGAAAGAGGATGCTACTCGTGAGCCAGGATATCGCTTTCTGGTCTCACTATTTAATTCTACCTTATTATGGGTGTTCAAAACTGTACTTCATTCTCTAGCTCCCATTTCAACTTTCATTAACTACAGAGTCACAGTTCACAGAACAGAATTGGAATAATTACTATGAGGGACACAGTTATTTAGGAGGGGACAAGTTGAGAAATGCTATCTTCCCTGACTGCTAAAACATAAGCTCTTTGACTCAAACATTCCTTTTACCATGCCAGGCTATTTCTAAACCTCACATACAGATCCAACATTTACCTTAAGACAAGCTGTAATACTTCCATGCTTGGCAATATGTGTTCATGTGATTTGTTATTGATATGATTCCTCAAAAATAACCCCCAAGCAGAACATCATTGAAATGTTGTCAATACACCAGGTGCTTCTAATTAAAAAAAACCAAAACAACAAAACATGCAGGCTTGTACAAGCACACGTCAGCTCTGCCAGTTCTGTTTCTGTTTCTTAGTAGCATTTAATAACTTCATGCACCGAGTTGTCTTTTTAAAAATTTCCACTCTTTGTTTGAAGACATGAGATAACTGTGCATAAAGCCTCATTCTCTAAAATTCCCAAAATGCCAAATCCTTCCCTTTGCACTTGGAAGGGATCATGGAGAGGAGTCACCACAGAATGAATCTTTTCCCTGCTATATCACAGCTGTGCTCAAAGCAAACCCACACTAGACAAGCTCACTTTCTGGGCTCAGCTCCTGAGGTGTTTGCCCTGGGGTCACTGCAGTCTCTGGAGCAGGCAGCGACACCACCAGCTGCCAGGGGCACCACCATGCAAGCACGTTCCTGGACCACAGTTTGCTCCCATCCACACATAAAAGAAATCATTTCCCTTGTTAACAACATCACACTGACAGTGCAGACAGCATCCTGCCCCCCAGCCAGGCAGCTGCTCCCACTCCTGTGGAGCTGTGCATCAGCAGAGCCCACCTGTCCCCACTGCCCACCACAGCTCACAGCACAGTGCTACCCATCTCCTGCAAAGATCCCTTGGCTTTCTGCACCCCTCAGGGCATGGTGGAGGATTGTGTGTTTGTTGTGGTATCTTTGTCACCTCTACATTTTCACCAGCCCTCTGGTACGTGCCAGACCATATTTCCTTCTGCAGTAGGATTACCTAGAGGAGAATGCAACAGGGCAGACCAGGCTGTGTATTCTGCTAAGAACAAAAGGGGTGTGGGATGACCAGACCTTGATTGCCACACAGCTTTTCTTAGGCTTCTCCAGGAAGAGCATGAGGTACTTCCAGCAGAACAGCTCAGTCTAGCAGAGGCCTGGTTAAGCCAATTAACCTTTGTTATTGAGTGAGCTTCTGCTAAGCCACCCCACAGCACCAAATTTACGGGCTAGGATCTGACTGTGTTGTGTTGCCCACCAGATGTGTGTGTGTGAAAAACAGGCACTCCAGCTGCCCCAAGAGAGTAAACTCTGCTGACAGTCTGGAGCTTTTAAGGCTTCTCTGAAATATTTAGGGAAGAAAGTGTTCACCTGAACACAGAAACACAAAGTGCTGCTTTCCCTCTGGAGAGGAAGCCGCAAAAGCAAGGGGAACAGTAAGTGGAAATAAAAAGAACACCAAATATTAACTGTGATTTTGTCAGTGGAAAGGTACCTGTGTTTCAGCCCCATCACTCCTGCTCATATTGTAGCTTGCAAGTTTACAACTGTCCTGGTCAGTTGCAAGTAGAAGCAGCAGAGTACCTGGATGCAGAAAAGAGCCTATGGGTACAGGCAGTGATCCCTTGGAAGCAAACAGCTGGAACTAACAGGATAACACATGAACAAGCCCAGGTGAGTCCATAAAGAGACACTTTAGGCGTGCCTAGGAAGGCATTAAGATTCAGGCCCACAATCCTCACCCCTGCAGCACTTAGATCACATAGGCTCACTGACTACTGTGGCAACATCCTCAAAATCCTTTGCTTTTCTAAATAAAGAATGGTGATTGAGCCAGTAATTATTTATTAATTAAAATTATTATTAAAATTATTATTTAATTATTATTTAACCCTTATGCCAACCTTCAAGAGAGAGGAAAAGGTAAGGTATGTTCAGCAGCATGGTGTTGTGCAGAAAGAAACCCATCTGTACTGCCAAAGGCCACGGAGGAACCTGTAAATCCTGAGTTACAAGTAACAAATAAAAAAGTGTTGAAACATCTGAAGTGACTCAGAAACCCATTAAAAATAAAAGAGTCCCACAATACTAGCCAATAGAAGAAATTAATTGTAGTTTGGGTAATTTAAGTAATAATAATGTTTTTGAACAAAGTCTACAAAGTGATAAATGCAAGACATAAATCGCAACTGACTGGTCTTGTTTAGCAGCCCCAGGAAATTTCCCACTTGGAGATGGAAGACAGGGGAAGCATCTTTCTCTAAGAAAGATAAACTGGAAATCTTTATCATAGCATTTTGACCTATCTATCTGGTTTGAAAATGGCATTTTACAAGCTTTCTGTGAACACAGAAATTTGCATTTGAATTCATCCGTGTTCATAAAAGATCTCCTCCCCTCTAATCTCCCGAGGTGAAACTTCCACTTTCTTCCACTCCACTTCTGCAAACACTTACAGACAGTGTTACACCAAGCAGCTTTAATTATCTGTCAGCAGCTATCAGCAGCAACCATCAGGATGTGGAAGAGGTGGAAAAGAAATATTTACCAAGCTGCAGCCAGGAGTGCAGGGTAGGCAGCTGCTGGCCAGTTTGCAGCCAAAGCCCTGCACTTTTCATCTCTCACCTCACTACACTATTGGAAAAATATTTGGACAAGCACCGTGGTTCTTCCTTATATTTGTTGACAGCACATCTGTACTCTGACCTATATGGCATTAACTTTACTTAGCAAAACAGAGGTACTCAGTCATTTGCATCCCTGGTAAAAGAGAGAAAGGAGAGGAAAAAAGGTAGTGTTCCTACGCTCAAAGGATCATGCTGTGAATTATATCAGGTTCATTTCAACAGCTTGAACAGTAATCCAAAAAGATGTACAGAGAGGTGAGGGGCTGCAACTGCATACAGCAAAGCTGAAGGGATTTCAGTGTAACGTATACTTTGCTTTTGGTTATCTTTGTTATTGAACCATCTATCTAAACACAAACCAAACAGACAATCTACAGACAAATCCCCAGTGTGATATTTAAAGGCAGGCGGTGTAAATAATGCAGAAGAATAACAGTGGAGCCTCTGGCCAGCACAGGAAAATTCATGTTACACATCCTTACACTCCACTCTCAACCTGATGTTCAGAATCCCATTGCAGTTTCTGCACTGAAATATTTGTGACACTTCACTGCCACCAAGAGCTTCAAAGGACATACTGTGCAATTTCCTTTTTGAAACAGGCCTTTTCCCCAACTTCAGGGGAGAAGACACTGACAGACAATGAAAAGATAATGCTATTTTTGTTGGAGTCATTATTTTTCCTCGCCACTTCAAATGTTCCCTCTCCCAGCCTGTTATAACATTGCATTACGCAGGGAAGAAACTGTTCCATTTCTGGGGTTTCCTCTACTTCTGTTTAATGTCAGTGACTCTTATTTCCAGTGCAGAGATTGTCATGCTTAAAGCAGATTAGCACTTTCAGAAAGAGGCATCAAGAACACATTACTTGTACAGGAGCAGAAGTGCCATTAGCAGGAATCAATTGTAGCAATATAAATCAGAAGACAGAAAGGTTTGTACAGAAACAGAAATTCTGCTCTCTGGAACATACCACTGTTTCATGCAAGGATTTCCACCATGATTTAGAAACCTTATGGTACAGGACACCATAAATCACTTAGCTGTATACCCTAATTATGCATTTCCAGAATAAGTATTTAAATTTAATTTGATTTAATTGTCATTTAAATGACAATTTCCCCTTCTAGGACTTCTTTTTGTTTGATTAATGCATTACAACTCTATCTGAGAATTTCTGCTGTTGACAATTTGGAATCATTCAGACATTCATATTTCACAAACACAACAAGAGGAAACACTTTGAACTGTTCCTTAATTAACCACACATCAAGTAATCATTAGTTGTGCAAGTGAGTAATAACAGCAATAAGTCACAAAGTGCATGAAACAACATCATCAGCTTTTTTATACGGTAGAACAATGCCTGAGGGCTTCTAATGGAAAGTCACTATTCCAGCAGCTCACAAAGAACTTGATCTTATCCTCAAGAGGCTTTAGGATTCAAATGCATGAGAACAGCAGAGGACGCAGTGAAAAAAAAAATAGGATGAAACAAAACAAGACAGGAAGAGTTTTGACACACAAGTATCAGATTTTTTTAAATTTTCATTCCAGGAGTCACTTAGAAAAGGAGCATTTAAAGAAAACATAAAACCTAACGAAAGGCAGAAACATAAGGGAAGTAACTAGAAGAGGAGAGTCAGCTCAGGGCACAGGAAGAGAGAAAGAAGCTCCTTTCAAAAAAGGCAACCAACCCCAAAAAAGAGACCTCCCTAACCACAAGTGTTATGAGCACATTACTGGCAGCCACAGTACCTTTTCCTTTCAACCTCTGCTTCCCACTGATCACAGTGCAGCTTTTCCTTGGATTGCTTCGAAACTTTAAGAACCAGTTCGGTTAAGACAGAAACACTGACTACCAAGTCTCTCAACAGAGGCACATCCTGCTCCCTTGTAGATGTGGGTGGTAGAGAGGTGAGTAATCCCAGCTGGAGCCTGTTGCCTGAAGTAGGTCTGCACACCTGCCTGCCTTTCTTCACAGGTGGGTACAGAGCTATTGTGCTTATTAAGGAAAACATTCTGAATGATTCAGTATAGACTTATTATAGAAATGTTGCAACAATGAAATCAAGTGATTAAGCTATGCTTAATTAATATAAACCCATAAAGCACCTTTGTGCTCCCTATGTTTTTTCCTTCTTTGCTTTCCTGGGTGATAAAGTGATGGAGTGTATTGGAGATTGCCAGATGGTGCAAAAAGGGTGAACACGTATGTGCACTGAGAGATGGATAGCACAGTAACTGCAGTAATGTCTAGACTGTGATGCAGAAAACACTGTGGGGAAAACAAAAGCAAGCCTTGAGCTTTGGAGTGTAATTGCCTTACTTTCCAGAGAGGAGAAAAAGCAATTTGCTGAGATTTGCTGTTCTAATAAAAAAGAGGTTGCGTTTCAGATCTCTGGCTGCAGCATGCACAGATGTTTAGCTTACAGGTAAGGAGCAGTTAAAATCTTTCAAGGTGGGTACCACCAAGGTGTAAAGTAGCTTGAAGTCTTCAGGGTGCCTGAGTACCTGGGGGTTGCACTGCTGTGCTGTGCCTGCACCTGTATTTAACTGGCACCTCAGGAATACCTCTGCGTTCTGCTTTAGGATCTCAGGTGACCTCTCCCAAAGCAGTGGGGAGAGTCTGTGATGGAAGGCAGGTTAGGCAGCACTGCACAGCACAGCACTGTGGCTGCAACTGGAAAAGCAACAGGGAGGGCATGTCAGGAAAAAATCAGAGTCAGAGCTGAGAAAAAAAGTACATGAAGTGGCAGCAGTGACAGCTCAGGCAAGCCTATGTGTTTGGTAGGTAGGTGCAATGTAATGTGCATTATATCAGAGGGAAATGAGGCTTCATGTGGCCATCACTCTAGCAAGAAAACTAATTGTCACATGAGCCACTCATATTTTATTCAGGCTGAAATTACAGCCTCAGAATGTGGTTACTTGCTGATAATTGGGCTGTGTCTTCAGCTGCTTTAAATCTGCATGACTCCACAAATATCAGAACAGTCGTGCTGATTTAAACCAGCTAAGTACCTGGCCCTGAGCACTGACCAAAGGGGCATCCTGTGCCTGCTGGATTTATGGATGTGCTGTGTTAGCATGGATGAGCTCCCCCTTGCAAGTCACCCCTTTGTGTGGTCCTGGTGCTTTGAGCCTCGTCCCAGCTGGGCCGTGCCTGTGCTGCAGTGTGCTTAGTCCAAGCCAGAGTGCCCTGCTTGGCCATGTGCCATGCAGGGAGGCAGGGACACTGCATCCTGATGCCCCACTGGCATTCATCTGAGGCACATTCCCAGTCTTGGGGCTCCCTCTGGGATTCCCTCTGTGAGCCTGCTCTCACCAGGCTGAGGAGCATCCCTGTGCAGCCCAATTGCACCGGCGCTACAGTAGGAGCCAAAGAGACCACAGGGCTGCTGTGCAACACCCCACTGTATGTGCATCTGGTGTGGCCATTAGAAGTATAAGAGAACCATTAGATGTTGTAAAAAAAGTTGCAGTTTCCCTGGCAATTTTCATCCCAGGGTCCTCTGCATAAAACCCCCTTGGTGCTGTGTCCCCCACAATGCCTATTTACACAGAAAAGTGTGGCTTCTGCTCTAACCCAAAACCTAGCCTTTTTCTCTTGGCAGAAGGAGGTCGAAAAGAGCATATTGCTTTTGAAATCTGTCTCTGAACATTTCTTTTAGCTGCAACCACAGATCACATCTCATAAACAGCCACATTTTTCAATATAAGTTTTGTATTTGTTAGTTCTAATCTAATTATTTATAGAAATGCTCTTTTCCTGTGATCCATAATCTTCTCAAATTTCAATAGTTTCTTGCTGTGAAAAATGATTCACTCTGGGCTGACTGTATGGTGGTAGCTGCATATTTGTTCATTGTGGTGCATTTTTATCCAGAAAACTAAGTCTGGAAATGATTCCTGGGTAACAGTTGCCCTGAAGAACACTGCCAGTAGGCTAATCTAGTCTCCAAATGTTCAGGATCCTCCTGAAATTAACTGGAAGTGATTGCAGAAGTTTGAGTAAAGGTCCTTAGCATATTCTGTCAAATATTTATTGCATCCATTTTCTCCTCATTGACAGATTATGCAACTGATGTTTCAAGGCAATTTCCACCCATGAAACATTAGCTCTTTGAATTAAAAAAGTTAAATCTAGTGTTTGGATAGACCCACACAAGCTTAAATTGGCAGTCAAAATGAGAACTGGAAAGCTTAAATGCTTTTGTGAATGCCTATCAAATCTTCCTGGTCCCTGAAACCAAACCCTGACCAGGTTGCCTGTGAGACTGCAGCTGTAGTCCTTCAGAGGCAGGGGGTAAGTGCAAAGGAAAAGAAGTCCTTGGGACGGAAATTTACCCCAATTTCGGTGAGCTGAAAGAGCCTCACCCAAGTCAAGTTTACTGCATGACCACAGCATTGCGCAGTCAGTCAGAAATTCCTTTCAGATTTTCTACAGTATATTTTAATAGTCCTCTTCAAGATAATAGCTTGTAACCAGGGCTTTTTTGCCTTTCAAGGTAGATTTTTACCTTGGAATGGAGAAAGAGGTATATTGTTTCACCACTGAGAAAGATCCAACCCATATATTTCAAAGGACGGAATTGTTTGTTACAAGAAATCACTCAGGCAATCCATATTAACATGTTCATTACGATTCAACAAGTCTTCCATGGCAGCCTAACACCAGTGTTAATTTCTCTGGGTAAGTTTTGTTACAAACCACTGCAGCATGGTAAACAGAAAAGAGATCATTGCTGGGAGGGTTTGCTTTGTCAGGTGTCACCCTAATTGGTGACAAATGCAGCCTTGTGGGGAGCGTTAGATGTGTTGGGCTGGGAGCAGGGAAGGTTTCTCCCTGTTGGATTGAGCTGGTTCCATGACCCCACAGCCCTGCAAACTGCAAAAAGGAGCATGGCAAGCAGGATGTGTTTCAATCAATAATTGGACTCATTAGTGTGGCATGGTGAGCCGGCCTCCTGTTTACCTGCAGCAGCGGAGAACTGAATTTGTGTCATTTCTGATTTCTGCCCTCCACATTGCAGCTGCTCAGCACAGACACTTTTTCCCAGGCAATTAGAGAACCTCAGACAGGATCTGGAGTGAGATGGAAGACACTGTGTGTTAATTAGGGTTTTTTCAACTAATTGACCCAGTCATGCAAAGGGAGTATCTGACATTTGTTGTCATTTTTGCTAATATCACCATTCACATATCTGAAGCAGTTTTATGTTGATTCGACTTAAAACCTTCCCCAAACATCCAGAAGTTCAATAATAAAAGGTTTTTCTCTGTGGGAGTTTTGATGTGGGAAAAAAGAAACCACTTATCAACTATATCTAAAATATCTGAAAAATTCTACAGCAAAACAATATCAGCACTGTTTTCTAGAATGAGGAATATGAACATATGAAAATTGTTTCTATGAAAATATACAGTGAAACAATGACCCAAACAAATTAATTAACCCAATTAATCCAAATAAATCTTGGGTTCTGGTATTTTTACCCAAGAAAGAAAGAAAGTTAGAAAGAAACACAGAATTTGTACTGTGCTTGATTTCCCTAATGTAGTCTCCTTGAGTCTTTGGTAGCAAAGTCTTGTTTCCTATCCAGCCTTTCAAAGTTTGCAGGGACACTCAATGTTTGAGCAAGGTACAGACCTTGTTTTGGATGCATGTGATCTTCTTCCACACCTGTACAGGCTTTATCTCAGCATCAGAACATGTGTTTTTTGTCCAGGTTGTCTTGACCAGGTACAATGATGATGCACTGTGGGAACTCAGCGCATCCCTCCGGATGTCCAGAGTTGCTGAGAACCTTGTCAGGGGGCTCGGAGACCCTGGTATGCTGCCTGGAACACCTGGTGGCTTGATTTTGATCCTTCCAACGAATTGCCAGCTTGGTATGGGGATGTGAAAGCCACACGAGTTTGAATGGTGTAATAACAAAGTATTCACAGGTTGAAAAATGTAGATTTTAGGATTTTTGGTATAGGGGTTATGGGGACAAGATGGAGGAATCAGGGCATGTCTAGTCCTTCTTCTTTCTTCTTTCTTCTTCTTGTTCTCCATTTTCTGCTGTGATGTTGGCACTTTGGGATTGGTTTAGAATAGAAATGCACTGTCTAACATAGGTGATAGGTATTGGGAATTAAAAGTAAATATGATATATGTAGTTTGTAATATAAAAGGACGACACCGCCTTGGGAGCGGTCAGAGTGCTTGTGGCTGCCTTGCTGAGCAGATTTCGGCTGGGCAAAAAGAAAATTTTGTAGATAAGAATTAATAAACAACCTGAAGGCTGAAAAGCGAAGAGTACAGACTCATTCTTCAAAAGCGCGGGCTGCTGCGGAACCACCCCACGCATCTCAGGGCAGAGAACAAAACAGCCGACCCGAGAATGCAACACTTCCATGCTATGCCCTCTAAGTCCTACCTCCGTCGTCTGGAAAGCCACTAATTCTCACCATGCCCAGGGATGTGTGACTTCTGCCCTGGCAGTAAGGTTGTTCTTTCACCAGTAGAAAGGGGACAGCCTTGTGTGAGCAGCCAGCTCAAGCAGAAAGGCTGGAGAATTAACAATCAGAATCAGTGGGTTTGCCAGCAGCTATTTAGATTAGATTAGAAAAGGTGTTAGGAGAGATTAGCTGGGGATGGGCTTGGAGATAGTGATAGGGGCCAGTGGGGACATTAGAGGGCACCCAGGGACAAGACTTTCTGGGCACTGGCATTCTCCAGTCTCAGGGGAAAGGTTGTGTCAGGTATTGCTCAGTGCCTTGGAGGAGGAGGTGATGGACCCAGCCCCAAATGACCATGCCCTGTAGCCTCTGGCTAAACATTGCTGCTGCACTCCTGTCCCAAACTGTAAACTGTCCATAGAAATCAGCTGGTCAGACATCCTCAGGATCCTGAGGAAATTCACAGCAGATCTGTGAACATATGGCAATGTTGAGCACTTCCCTGGTGGACTTGTATTCTCTGGGCTTGCCCGTGAATTAAGGTTTACAGAACAGGCAGCTTTCTGAGGACAAGGTAATTTCCATCTGGATGTCCAACAGGAGATCATTACCTTCCACAGTGGCGTTGTCTTTATCAAACAAGATGATCTTCACTATGAACATTGCCTGACTTGTAATCGTCTCCCTTAGCCCCTGTTCCATGTTGTTGGGAGTCTGCCTATGCTGCTATCCCATGGCTGCAATTCTGTCCCATCTCTAACTTCATCTGGCTATAATTATCTTTCTTTCCTCTGCTGTTCTTCCGTCTCTCACCTGGAGTTGTTGTAAATGACCTTGGAGGGGAGACATGCCTGGCTTGTTTTACTTGGTCCTTGTAGACAAATGGCTGTTGAAAAGAGTTGTCCACTTTTTTATACTTTCCTCAAGGTAATATTCATATACTTCTTGGTTCTGGATCCTCTCTGCACATGTTCTCCTCCTGAGACCTTCACAACACCCCCAACAATTACAGCAACCAGATCCACCACAGGGTGGGACAGGAGACTTGTGAGTTTGCAGTTTTCCATGCTGGCGTCTGTAGAAATTCAGGAGGCTTAATCCTTGCTCTGCGTAATACACTCATGTCTCAAAATCCACCTTTCCTCTAGTAATGTGGAGGAGCATCAGCAAAGGAGGAAAAGGTGGTCCTCAAATTGAGAGGCCAAGGTCAGCCAAGGTGGGAGAGGAATGCCAGGTGGATAAAAGGCACTCTGCAGAGGAGAAGCCCCCGTACCTTTAGGATGCATGGTCTGCATAAAGATGCCTCACAACAGGCCTGCTTGGAAAATAAGGCTCAACAGACTGGGAAGTAAAATGCTTTCACAAATTCAGAAAATCGGAAATGTAGAGAGTAATTTTTAACAGCCTTGGCTCTGCCCTGAACGTACAATGAATATAAATTCCAAGTGGACAAAGGTGATAACAGGAAAAATGTAGGACATGGCATAAACTGCATTTGGTCTTTCAAAAAATGCAGATGCTGCAGTGAGCATCCAAAGGAGTGTGAGTCACTTTGTTCAAGCATCTTCCCAAAACAAGGGGGCACACAGAAGCCAACAGCTCTGAAGCATCACCAGCTCTTGAGGGAACGCAGCCCCACCACAGCAGCTTGGTATCTCCACTACTGCACATCTGATTTTTGGACAAAAAATTGATTTCATAGAGATAAAAAACAATAAATCAAAACCCCTAACCAAATCAAGAGGAAAAAAAAAGCCAAAGCCCAAATGAAACAAACACATAACTATACAAAATTAAAAACTTTTTTCTATGGGGCATCTGGGCTGCTTACTTCTAAACAACCACAGCACTTATAAGGATAGGTTCAGAAGGGGAAAAAATTATTTGGGACAGTGAAGATTAAGTCTTCAAAGCAATAGAAGAGCAAATCTTGAAAACACAGTAAATTTTGCACATTTTTATTGGACTGTTGTTTTACAACTGTAAATAATTTCTGGTTTCATTGACAGCACAAGAGCTGCCGGGCTTGCTTTGACTCCCTTTACGCTTTAGCACCGTTTCCCGGAGGTGCTGCCGGGCCGGGCCGGGGAGCGGCGCTGCCAACGCGGGCGGGCGCGGA
>NW_005054443.1:213575-219550 GCF_000277835.1 Geospiza fortis
CTGGTAGCCCTGGCATGGCCCTGGTACCCCTGGCGTGGTTCTGGCACCCCTGGCATGGTCCTGGCACCCCCCGGCGTGGTCCTGGCACCCCTGGCATTGCCCTGGCACCCCTAGCATGGTTCTGGCACCCTTGGCATCGCCCTGGCATCTTTGGCATGGTCCTGGCACCAACCTGGCATGTCCCTGGCACTCCTGGCATCGCCCTGGCACCCCTGGCATGTCCCTGGCACCAAACCGGCATGATCCTGGCACTGACCTGGAATCGCCCCAGCACCCCCGGCATGGTCCTGGCACTCCTGGCATAGCCCTGGCACCCCTGGCACCGCCCTGGCATCATCCTGGCATCACCTGGCTTTGCCCTGGCACCGAGCTGTTGTCACTCTCACGCTACCCAGCATTGCCTTGGCATTGCTCTGACACTGCCCTGGCACCACTCAGGCCACCCACATTGCTCTGGCATTGCCCTGGCATTGCCCAGCACCACTGCAATGCCCAGCAGCACCTGGCAGCACCTGGCACCAGTTGGGATCATCCTGGCACCGACTCGTCAGCACCTGGCGCTGCTGGTCATTGCCCTGGCACTGACTTGGCAGCACGTGCCAAGTGCTGCTTGGCTGCCCTGTCACCACTCTGGCATTGCCTTGCATCACTGCAGTGTTGCCCAGTGCTGCCCAGCATCAGCTGGTCCCAAGCCTGAACTGGCCTGGCATCACCTGGCAGCAGCCCAGCACTGCCCCAGCTCTGCCTTGGCATCGCCTTGGCATCACTCTGGCATTGCTCCAGCACTGACCAATAGATTCAGGGAGACTCTTCAGGACCTGTTCATTTCCCTCCACATAATTAATACAAACACAATTTATTAAATGCATACATTGCTTTCCATTTTTAATCCAATGAATTATTCAGGATGAGTACTTTATTAGGCTGTTCGTCTTCTCTCCTTCCCCCTTGGGCTGGGTCTCTCATATTTATCACTGGAGGGATGCAGCACAACCATTTCTGCAGAGAAATACTTGTCTGGGGACTGGTTCTAAGTTTATGCTGCGTGTGTGTATGCAGGTTTTCAAATAAAGCTAAATTTTTCCTCTTCCACAAATAGAGGTGCGGTACAAAAGCTTTGTATCGGAAAGGTGCAACCCAGTTCATCACTCAGTGTTTTTAGAGCAATTCATTGGTCTGTGGTGCTTCATGTGACTTTCATCTTAGTGCATCCACATAAATCATGGAATCATTTAGGTTGGAAAAGACCTTTCAGGTCATCAATTCCAACTGCTCAGCCCAGCACTACCTGTCCACTACTAAATCACGTCCCCATGTGCCGCACCTACAAGCCTTTTAAATCCCTCCAGGGATGGTGACTTTACCCCTTCCTTGGGCAGCCTGTTCCAGTGCTCAACAGCCCTTTCCATGAAGAATTTTTTCCTAATATCCAATCTAAACATCCCTTCAGGCCATTTCCTCTCATGCCAGCACTTGCTACCTGAGAGAAGAGACCAACACATGCCCTGCACATTACACCCTCCTTTCAGGTTACACAGAGTGATAAGGTCCCCCCTGAGCCTCCTTTTTTGCCAGACAAAACAGCCCCAGGTCCCTCAGCTGCACTCATAATACTTGTGCTCCAGACCCTCCAGGATCTCCACTGCCCTTTTCTGGACACACACAACAATCTGTGAATAACAATGAAGTGTGCAAAATAACTATTTTCTCCCTGAGCAAGTTGTTGTTGCTTTTCTAGTGTAGACTCCAAAGTGGCTGTAAAAGATCTGTTTCTGAATTAGGGAAAAATCCACCAGATTAAGAAACAATTTGATGGGATATTTCTGTCAGCAGTGCTGGGTGACAGCAAACATGGGAAGACCCAGCTGCACAGAGCTCAGTGGGCTTCTCTGAACTTCATCTGGCCTTCCTACACTTTGAGACACATTTCAAGAGAAAAAAAACAAAACAAAACAAAAACAAAAACAAACAAACAAACTAACTAACTAAAACAACAAAAAAAACCCAACCAAAGCAAAGCAAAACAAAACAAAAGAACACCCAAAAAATAAAATCAGGAATTAAAAGATATCCAACTGTTGATATATATTGACAGATTGTCAGTTTGTTTTCTGTGTAAGTTCAGCATGTTTTTCAAGAGCTTTATGAAACTGAAAGAGAAAGATTTGCTGAAGAGAAAGATTTCTGAAATGTTTCTCAGGGTCACAGTGGAAATAATTTTTTTGGCAGAGGATTGTGAGGATTTCCATGGCAGAGCAGCCATAGAAGGAGCATCATTCTGAAACCTCTTGTTCATACAAATAGTAGGTGATTTCCAGAGGGACCTTTCCAACTAAATCATTCCCAGCTGTCCGTCTCCTTCCCATTGCTCTTCTGGGAGTTTTGCTGCTTCTGGGAGGTGTTGCTCATTCTCTGTACCTGCTAAAGTTCACAGGACCTGAATTCACAGTGCTGCCCTTTCCCAGACTGAGTCCAAAAACCCTACAGCTAAGCAAGTCTTGGAGAGTTTTTTCCCAGAAGTGCTGTTGAAAACATCAGCTCTTTCAAGAGCTCTCAAAGAGCCTCAGCAATGACCCTTCTCAGCTGGGCTGCCCAAAAATGCCCACAGAGAGCAGCTGAGGCAACTGACACCTCAATGAGGAAGGACAAAACAAAACAAAAAGGTCCAAACACCAAAACTGAGTTTCAAAGGAAAGTGAGCTGGCCCAGCTTTATGCTTATGAAGCATTAAATAACCAGCGCCAGCCTTGTTTTTACAATATACCTCTCCTTAAGGAAAGTTAAATCTGCTCTCTAGCTTCTACAGCAAAGATTTATTCTTTCTTTTAATCACATAGTAGAATGGTCTTGGTATGTATATAATCAGTAACCCATAAAACCTTAAGGGGAATTTTTGTTCTAGAGACACATCTCTGTCCTTGATGATTTAGTAGTAAAACTACAATCAAGCTTGGGACACATGGGATTATGAAAAAAGATTTAAAACATTTCTTAAAATGCCTAATGACACAGACTCTTAAAACATTGTGAGAAAGGAATGCTGGAATCCTTTGAAGTGACTTTCAATTAAGCTTTTAAATGAATTAGGATGATATTTCTGTGTAACAGCTAGACCATAAATTTAGTTTCTAATTAAATACCGTGTGAAAACTTCATGTCACACGTCACTGCTTGCAAATTTATCCGCTGTTGGATTTGACTGAAGTGACTTAGGGAGATGCTTTTTTCTCCTTTTCAGGGGCACAGCAACTTCCCTCTGGGAAAACAAAGGAAACCTTCCATTGTGCTGTTCTATGGGAAAATAGCAGTTTCATTACTATAATAACCCAACTCACAGAGTTCTTCTGCAGCTCTGGTCAAGATTTCACTCGAATTTCTCTGCCATAGTCTCCCTGTTCTCTGGAGGAAGTCTGTCTCTGTTCTCTGGAGGAAGCTACCCATGCCTGGTACCACATTATTCCTCAAAGGGTTAATTAAATTCATTTTTACTGGACCAGTTTCTGTTATATCATACTTTAAGAAAAATATGAGCAGCTTTCACTATTTTGTCACAAAAGCTAAGGAGCAGATGATGCCAAGTCCTATTGGCAGCATTATGGGGCAATGTATTTTTAATAATTACACAGTATTACAGGTATAACTCTTTCTCTGAACATTATGCCTGATAGGTCTTTTGTCTCTGTCCTTTCTTACCCTTTATTCCTCCATCTCTCTAAGCATCTCCTCAATTTCTTCACCTAATTAAAATTAAAATGCCATATTTCAGGCTGTAAAAATAACCCTACCCTTTTCATTTTTGTTCCCTTTGCTTTGACTCCAAATGACACCAGTTCAAAGAAAAATGTTATTGGGCACTCAGATATTTTTTCCCAAGGTAACCCTTAAGTATTCCCAGCATTTAGTGATGACTCTTGTTGTTTTGACATAAAAGCAATAGAATATAGATGGTTGCTAATATTTAACTGTACCTAATCTGTTTTTTATTCATAAGGAATATTTACCCATGTTCCATAAGGGTGGGATTTGCCTGAAACAATCAGGAATAAGAAAGTGTCCTGTACTTTTTTTCCTAAACAACCGAGTTGGAAACAGAAGTGCTCTCAGTCCCTCCCATGCAATATAGCCAAATGTTGGAAGTGTGTAGCAGACACTGGTCTGGATAATCAAGCACCCAGAAACAGACCTTTGGTTTAGATATGCTGTAGGCAAATATAATCTCAAAAAAGCCCCTCAAATGGACCCTGTCCATTTTTAGACTGCAGTGTAGAGCTTCCCAAAAAGTCTACATAAGTGTTGTGCCGGATGCAATTACTGCAGTCTAAATCCTACCACTCTTACTAATAGGTATTTTTCCTACCTCACAGCCTTCATTATTTTCCTCCTCTTCTTTTTTTTTTAATTTAATTTTTATATGATCATAAGCCAAAATTTCAAAACTGTTGACTGATTCTGTGTTTGATTTGCCATGTCTCCAAGGTCCTGATTTTCCTAGTATGCAAGGCCAAAATTTTGTGAGTTCAGACCACATTAAAATGTCAGAAGTCAGACAAATACAGGCTCTCAAAATGCAAATGGCAAATGGAATCACTTGCAGACTCATAAGTGAGATGGACAAATTTTATTACCAGAAAACATCATTACCAGGTTCCATTAAAAGAAATGTTCAAATTAAGGCTTCTCTAAATACATGTCTAAAAGGCTTTCAGAGTAACAGAAATGGGAAGGTGAAGTTTGCTGTCTGCTTTCATTTATGTTTAACAAAGGTCTAGCAAACAGAGAAATTAGGCTCTTGCAAAGTCTGTGAAAACAGCTAGCTGCACAGCCATCTGGGGGAGTCTGCAGCGGGACCTCCTAAATTACTAGACACTGAAGAATCCACTTAGAAGACAGATTTTTCCAGATGCCATTATTAAGGAAAACACCTTTTGTTGTTGTTGTTGTTGGGCTTTTGTTGTTGTCGTCTGTTTGGTTTGTTTTGCTTGTTTGTTTTTGGTTTTTAATATGTCAGCCATAAGACTCCAACTCTGAAGCCTGTTCTATTTAGCATTATGCCTTCAGAACAAGCTTTACTTGCTGGCTTTACAACAGTTCATTGCTTCAGAATTTTTTCCCCAGGTAACTTCTGATAAGTCCTGTTGTATTGCACTAAATAGTTTATTTAGCTGTTGTTTTGCACTGGGTGATGGGAAATTTGTACTGAGTATGGTATGTCATGTAGATTATTCCCCCCCTCCCCTATGTACCCCCCTGCTGTATCCCCTGGTGGTGTGTTCTCTGGTTACCCTTCCCCTCGCCCCTCCTCAATGGTATCCCATTGGCCGCAGGCCTTTTCCCCGCCCCCATCCCCTCGGGAATAAAACCCCACTGCAGGTGTGTTACGCCCTCTTTTCCACCTGGGTGGTCGCCGGAACCAGAGCGTTCCATCCCAAGCCAATAAACAGGACTCTCGTCCCCACGTGGAGAAGAGCGCTTCTCATCTTTTATTTCTGTCTATGCAAGGCCATGTGGGCTAGGGCTCGAGCTAGCCGGATTGGACCCATACAACAGCCCAGAGACATGTGGATTATTGCAAAGTCCTTTTTCTGGCCAGCATTTTAGAGGATGCTATTTTACTTTTCAGGGTGATGCAGTGGCTTTGTTGCCGCCCTGTGAAAGTCATAGAAGTGCAGGTTCCAGCTGCACAAAATCCACTACGAAAATAAAATGATTGCTCAAATGTCTCTCTTGCCATTTCTGAAAGGACCCAATTTCTACTAGAAATAGTGCAAGTACATGAGTCTTCTTATTGACTACACTCCTGCTCACTTTTTCTTGAGGCCAAGTCTTACCTGTCGTGATATGTACCCCATGCTTGGGTACACAATTTTCACTAACAACAGGGTGGTCTCCTCCATCTTTATCATGGAAAGCCTTCTTCCCACAGTCTTCAACAAATCCATCTTCTTGTGTTTTCAAGAGGAAGAAGAAAAACCCCT
>NW_005054443.1:219578-254294 GCF_000277835.1 Geospiza fortis
TTAGAAAAAGGGTTATTGAAAAGAGTTAGCCCAATGGTGCCAAAATAATTGAAATAATTTAATTGTGTGTTTGGAAAGAATCTTCATCTGGAAAATTTATGATCTTTTATCTACAGAAGATATTAAAAAATACTCAGAATTGTGCTAAATATACAAAATTAAAATGATGATCTGAAGTATCCTGTGGTATTTCAATATGCAGTGGCAAGAAGTGGAAAACGTGTGCTGATGTGGAAAATTCTTAATTAACATTTAAGTAAGTATCCTCTGTCTACCTGTTTGTCTATCCTCAGCTCGCTGTGAAAGACTTTAATATCCTCATGTATTCCCTGCACTATAAATCCTCAGTTCTACATCAGGGAGTGTCATGTATGATCAATTACTATAAATTGTGATGGGTACTGTTGAGCTACTTACCAATAGGATACTTGCCCCTGACTTGGAATGAATATTAATAAAGCTGTTTGTCCTCTGTCCATAAAGCAAGTACCTTCTCAGTTTCAGTAACTGAGCACAGTAATTGCCATCGCTATCCTTAAATGTCAAATTCATTATTTCACCTCCAGAGCAGCCAACATAAAAAGTTATTTAACATAGTTCTTAAACATGAAAATTATTTTATTTTATTTTGAGGGAACTTGCAAGCAGCTTCTCTGTTTGTCAGGTGATGAAAAGACGTACCAAACACCACTGAAAATCTGTGTTTTCCTTGTTGGCTTTCTATGCTAGCATGACCCCAACTCATTTCTGATCTGTGAAGACAACAGCAGGTGAAAAAATAAAGTGAAGGATATTCCTGCAGGGCTGAGTGGTACCCACCATATAATTCATTTGATGTTGGTTTGTTTTCTTTTTTTGTTTTCCTGTGTAAAGTAAAGGAACCCATGGTTGGTGATCAGGATTGCTACCTGTAGCTGGGTTCCATTAAAAAGCCTTTTACTATCTCTCCCAGCTTTGTAGCCCATCCTAAATTTTCTAGAAGAGACAAATGCACGTTCCAGAGGTGCAGTCAAGGGCACACAGAACACTCTGGGGCTGTTGGAGAAGACTGGCAAAGATGGGATACACATGTGGGAGGCTGAACTGCAGCTGTCAGAGGCTCAGAGGCACGAGACAACTCATACCACTCCTGTCTCTTTTCAGTTGGATATTCCACAGGAATCAGAGACAATTGGGTTAGAGCCTAGGAGAGTGGTTAAAGTGTTCTGGAACAAAACAAAACAAAACAAAAAAAAACGGCCTCAGAAATGTGAGTAGGAAAAGTACTCAAAGAATCATAGGAAATCTTCCTGTTTTTCCTAGACAGTCAAATTTTGAATCTAATATTCACATGAACTGATCTAAAATGTTTTGTTTACAAGACCCCAGACTACGCTGTAAAAACACAGAGTAAGCAGAAAAAACACAAATTTCCCATGTTCATAGATCAGGGAAAGCCATTTATAACAAAGGTTAATTTAGGGATCTAATTAATGACCAATTGATGCGTGTGTTGTGCTCAGAGAAGCTATACACTTTTCAAAACCTCAGCCTCATTGGTTGGTGAGAAGCTCAACATGAGCCAGCAATGCACCTTCACAGCCCAGAAACACAACCATATCCTGAGCTACATCAAAAGAAATGTCACCAGCAGGTCAAGGAGGTGATTCTGCCCCTCCACTCTTGTGAGAGCCCATCCGGAGTTCTTCATCCAGCTTTGGTATCCCCAGAGGAAGGATGTGGAACTTTTGGATTCAGTCCAGAGGAGGGCCATAAAGGTGATCAGAGGGTTGGAGCACCTCTCCTATGAGGACAGGCTGAGAGAATGAGGATTATTCATCTTGGAGAAGAGATGGATCAAGGAAGTCCTTGGAAGGCCTTAGAACACATTCCAGTGCCCAAAAGGGCCTACAAAACAGCTGGAGAGGAACTTTTGATAAGAGCATGTAGTGATAAAACAAGGGCAAATATCTTTCAACTGAAATAGACTAGATCTGGATGAAATATTTGGAAGAAATTCCTCACTGTGAGGGTGGTGAGGCACAGGAACATGTTGCCCAGAGAAGCTGTGCATGCCCCATCCCGAGAAGTGTTCAAGTCTGGGCTGGATGGGGATTTGAGCAACCTGGTCTAGTGGAAAGTTCCCCTGCCCACGGTAGGAGGCTTGTACTACGTTACCTTTAAAGGTCCTTTCCAACCTAAACCATTCTTTAATCCTATCATACAGTATTAAAAATAATCTAAATTTCAAGAAAATATTATATTTTTAATATTTGGCCTGAAAAACACTGAAGATAGGGCCTCTGAAAATGGCCCATGAGCTGCCAGTGACAACTAAATTGTCAGATCAAAAAAGTGCTTGGGGTAGAAGCAGTGTTCTTGGATCCATATTTGCAGGTCTCTTTTCATCCCAGGAAATGGTTCAGAAAATGCCAAGACTGTGAAGACACCCAAGGCTGAAGAGCAGGAACTCTGTTGGAGCTGCATCAGCCAAGTGGGCCAGCCAAACCAGATGCTGCTCCAGGGGATTATTCTTCCTTCGCCCCCATATGCAGCAGCCTTTCACCATCCTTATAACTGGTACACTAATTGTGCCATTTTGAGCAGCTCTAAAATAAACCAGACTGTAGTCACACTGAAAAAAAATTATATAATATGGCTGTGTCTGAAACCTAACTACAATCTAATTTCTTTAAAGGTTGCCTGATAACTATATCACAAGAAACAGTTCTGCAGCAGCAAGGATTGATTCCACTTCCTCTCTTTTCTCAGGGGATAACCTTAGAAAAACTTTCAAATTGATGGTAATTCACAAAGGCCAGACAAAATAAATCTTTAATAAAAAGGTTTGCCCCAAAAAGGAACAGGCTGTTTAAAGAGCTTAGACCTCCAAATGGTCAGCCTGTGTGCTCTCTGTAATTTAATTCTGGGGATCTTGGCTAACTTCATTAAGAGGATGACAGTGAAATTGAGATAAATTATCCTTTGGGGGGGGTTGGACCAATACAGAGAAAATTGAAAATTATAACCAGCAGGACAAATAGGTTATATTATAACACAGGTAACTTAATTCCATTTTAGTGTTAGAATTAATTTCATTAACACAAAATATGTATTTTACATTGGAGCCAATGTCATTGTGAAATTAAGCACATTGTATGATTCACACAAATGCATCTACAAGATGCTGGACCATTCTTCGGTTTAGTTCTTGACTATTTTCCCACTCACTGAGTGGGAACTTTCAAATCTGTTGCAGTAACTTTACAGTTGAAAGCACCATTATTTTGATTTTTACATCTTTACTAACTAATATGTCAAAAATATCTTTACTAACTCTGTCACTCAATCTGAATTGCTACTTCTACAATTACCTTGTGTTAAGTTTGGAAAAAAATTCACTGTGAAAATATGCCTCTTCTCTACCATCTCCTAATACTCCTGCCAGGCAAATACTTATGAAGACTTCCTACATGGCTCAGTTCTTGGTGGCCAGAAATAACCCAATATTAAGGGGTTTGATCCATTCCATAGAGCTTTAGTTCTGTCTTGTAACTGCTGGTTTTTTGAGGTTTTTTTTTATCCTGCAGGGAATATCAGTGATTCCTATAAAGACTTTTCCTCTAGAAAGCTGAGTCACTTTTTTATTAAATGCATTCAGCATAAACTGCACATTTTAATAACATTTTTTTCTATATTTTGCTTAAAATTGCACCGAATAGCATTCAATTCTTTCTACCTAAAATAATTTAAAATTAAACAATTTAAAATTTTATTTCAGGCTTTGTAAAAGCAGCTTCTCAACACCAGCCGTCCATTGCACTTCATCTGTTTGTGTCCATTCCTTTCCAAAGGCAGAGTGCTTGATGCTGAGGGAAAGGCTGCCCTGCCTCTGCCATTCTTTTATCTCATTTTTGTGCTGTTGGTGGTGCACATCTACAGGACTGTTTCCATTCCGTGATTTGGAGGTGACTTGGGAGGGATAGGTGTGGGTTGTTTTTGGCTGAGCCCAGCCCTTCTGCTCTCATCTTCTCCCCTCTGCACTTCCCATGGGTTACTTGTCCCCTCTGGATGGGAGGCTCAGTGGAAGTACAAGTTTTGACTATGGATAAACACTGATCATCACAAGACAGTGCCCCATTAGCCATTTCCCAGTGCATCATGCAATGCTGTGTTTCACATGGCAGCTGCCTGACACCCTGCACTTTTGGACTACAAACTCAGCTTTAGAAAATGAAGTTAATCAGTCCAGCTAAGGAGGACACACACCAAAATGAGTTCTACTCCTTGTTCAGTTCTACTTATGGACTCTGTCATATTGAATTTACTAATTTCCTGAAACAAAGTTTATATTTCAACATAAAATACTGTAATGTAAGACTGAATGAAACCCAAGAGCCTTGTCTGTACTAGGAAATCTCTTTTTAATAGTTTTATCCCATTTGCATTGAGTTAGAATACATTTCCTTTAGTAAAGGGCGCAGGAAAATATTCTTTTTATAACTGATTGATTTAAAAGGGTTCTGCTCTACATCACCAAAGGGGAATAATACAGACCTGTTGTAGCAGACAACCTGATTTTGAAATAAGAGCACTAAACTTTAACAGCTTCAGTAACTGACCTGTCACATCATCTACATGAAAAAGGCTTGAAGAGTTGCTTATAATCAAAATTGCAGAGTGGAGAATCACTGGCTATGTATGACTAATTCCTTGCAGATGGGTGCTAATGCTAAAATTGGAGCAGTCACAGGGGTTACAATGTCAGTGTTAGGTTGGACATGACATATACACACGTGATTAGGGTCTAAGAAGAAAAAAGTCTTTATTCTGTATGTTCTCTAGCTCATATACTCTTAACAAAGCACGATCTTAAGTCATTAACTACATTACAATAACTTATTATATTCATTGGTGCAGAACAATTAGCATAAATATAATTCGCAAAAGTTTTACAGAAATTTAATAAGGCACATAGACACATCTACTTAGGCATGTAGTCTAGCTTACAAAAATTTTAATGTATCTTTTCTAATCTGTTTACATGCTGACAGTCTTGTCTTCTTCCTTGCTATGGATACACTTGAAAATCATCAATTGTTATTTCTTCTATTAACTCAGCTTTGTTTGTAGGCCAGCTGTTAAGCCCCTCCATATTACTCAAACTCTTATCTGCCATCACCATCCTTGATAGGTCTCCTGGCTCTCTCTCATGGCCATGTCCCTGGGCCACGAGCTGGCCTCTGCTTTACTTGGGCAGGGACAGGAGGTGGCTGGTCCTCCCCTGGCTCATGCATGGGGGGAGAGTCTGTGGAGAGCCAGTTGCACAGGATGACATTTATGTCCAGATGGCTTTTTAATATCTCCTGGGATGGTGACTTCACAATCTCTCTGGGCAACCTGTGCCAGTGCCTGGTTACCGTCACAGTGAAATGCACACAACAAAATTAAATAATCATAGAATAAATTAAAAAAAAATTTAAAAAAATATTTTTTTTAAAGTCCAAAAGATTGCTGGGAAGGTTTCTATTCTGAGGATGGGAGCAGCTGTGTCTATGGTGGCACTGCCACAAGAGCTCCCTAAAATTTCCATGCAGAGCTACCAGTCATGCAAAAATGCATGAGACATCTCAGGGGGGTTCCATAATATAGCCTGGCACGACACAGCAGAGTGCAGTGATGCCTGCATGGCTGAGGAAGCTGCAGAGCTCTGTGATGGGAGCCCTGGGAAAGGCTCAGAAGGGAAAGGCAGTGCTTTTGAGGTTAAAACAATGTTTAAAAGGAAAACTAAATTGAAAACTAGATCGAAAACCTCTGCCATAAAGCTCTCTGAGACACTGACCTTTTTGTACTGCTTCACTGCAAACATGGATGAAATAGCCCTTTTTTCTAGCATCCACAAAAAGCAGAGCTATGCAGGCTTTTAAAAAACCCGATTTCTTATATTGCTGGCATCTCTTTGTAGAAAGGAATTCAAGACATCTTTAGCAAAAGCATATTTTTTCTCATGCCACAATTCACAGAAATATAAACTATTCCTAAGAGTTATTAAAATATTTATAAGAGTTGGGAATATTTACAAATTTAGAGAATGACTACAGTAATTTAACTATGGCAAATCCAGCATCAGTGACTAATAAGGAAAGAATTTTCATGGGAAAATACGGTGTCATAATTTGAATTTTCAGTCATTTTCCAACTGTTTCTGACTACAAGTGATGTTTTGCTTAAATGTTCAGAAATCCCGAGGCATATCTTCACTGCATTTGCAGTTAAAGGATCTTAACAAATTTTCTATGTTCCTGGCATTTCTGTCTGTGAATCAGGTAAAAAATGTATAGCTGCAATATTAAAAGGATTGAGAGTAGTCCTCAGTGAATAAGTAAATAATACTACTATTTCTTTTACAATATGAGAAATTACTCTGGACGTTAAGACCAATCAGAGCCTGCATTTGCTGCAGCTCATAATGTAATGCATTCTTTGAAGAGTGAACTTCAACAAAGACTAAAAAACAAGTTCTTTGGTTGTAGGTACATCTTTTGTTTGTGTATCTTGGTACAAAAGAAAGAATTTGTTGCAGCTACTGTTTCTGAGTTGTGTGTGTGTCTCACAAAGTTTTAAGCATTATTGAAACCTGATAAAAGCAGAAAATACCATGTTTATATGAAGAATAGTGTATGAAGTGAATAATTTCCCATATTTTAGCAACAAATTGTTCTCTCCCTTTTAATATGCACATTTACTCACCTTTTCTCTCCTTTATGTGTGAATTTTGATTTTTCCTTTGTTAAAGTACCTATGGAGAGAATATTTGACCCTTGTAAATATTTGCTTTGATAGCAAATATTTCTGTCTAGGTATCAAATAAAGGGTGCTCCTGTAATTTATGTAAAGAATTCAAAACCTTCAAGAAAACTCCCCAATCTCCAAAATCCCAGGTGTACTGATATGTCTCACAATGAAGTAAGACCTGTTACAAATAAGTAATCAAGTTATATATAAAGTGTGTAGCTCAGGCAGGCTCAGAACTGTTTTTTCCTTAAAGCATCCCTCAAAATCAAGCCTTGCCCACTGTTTTTCCCTGGATGCTCCATCTTTGAGCAGGAAGGGGTGTCACGTCCCGAGACCCTTCTGTCAGGTTTTGTTGCATGGGCCAACAGATACAAAAGATTTCAGGAGACACAAGTCCTGACAGCTAATACAAGCGTGTAAACCTCACTTTCTCAGGAAGTCAGGCAAAGAAAACTTCACCACTGACCCCAGATGACCACATAGTGGGGTAACTTGGGTTCAGCTGAGCTCATTGTGCATTGTTGCATAAGGTGTGTTGCCAAGATATGGACTGCAATTTGTACAATATGAAAGCAGCAGTTGCAGCTTTGAAGCCAGTGTTGGAAGTGTAATTGGGTAAAATCCAGACTTCTTTCAAGATAGTGAGAATCCCGCCAGGATTTTTAAGAGCTTGGGTTCATTAACTGTAACTGGCTTCAGAAATAAAGGCAAACATGAATAATATTTTCTCAGCTCCTAGGAGAAATATTCTATAGCTCATTCAAATTATTGATTTATTTACATGACTCTTCTAAGGTAATTTTAGAAACAGGTAGACTGCAGACTTCAAAATGGGAATGAGCTAGAGCCAGTGCCCCTCCAGGTGCTGTTCTTACAGGAACATCATGTACCTTTAATGCAATTAAAACATACGCACGTACAATTTCTAAACCCCAGCTGGAGCCTTTGGCTTTTCTTCTTGATTTGCCCTGAGTGATGCATAATGGCTAACTTGGCAGGCTGCCTTTTCTGCACAGAGACAGGTAGAGCTAGCATGTGAAAAGAGATGACTTATAAAATCCCTTACCCCATTCGCTAGAGAAAAAAATTCTCCCTGTCATTGATTTATCTCTAGGAGGTTCAGCTGAGAATTTATGTTAAACCAAGAAGCTGCTCATATGAGATTTTAGGACCACTACAGCTGATAGAGAGTGAGATCTGAAGAAGTTCATTTATAGTACCAGGAAAGTTGCCTGTCCAAATAGAGCCTACTGAATATTTATCAGCTACTCCTGCTCTGACATGTTCCAGAAAACACCCTTAGAAATCTTTGTGTTTTGAAGTTACTAATGGCTTCTGAATCTATCCACGTACCAACTGTGAACACAAAAGTGCAGCTGCTCTCTCACCCCTTGATTTCTTTCAGCTCCAGCCAGAACAAGTTTTCTTTGTTTCCAGATAAGTTAATGGTTTCCCCTTAATAGCAAAAGACTTTTTAAAAAAGGCAAAGACTGGCACGAGCCTGTCTCTTTCTCCCACAAATACAAGAAGAAGACTAGTCAGAAAACCACCAACAATGACTTTTGGGATGGAGTTGACTATGAAAACAATTCTGACAGTCTGACCCATGTGTTTAGTTCTGGGTTTCGTGTCCCATCACAGGCTTTCTGCTTTCATGCATTAACCCTAACCCCAAAAAAATTAATGGGGGTGTGATTTGAACTATCACAGAGTGTTTACAGCAAAATTACTGCATTTGAGGTTTGGGGGTTTTTTCCATGCATAATGCACAGATAAAGTAGGCAAGAAAGACTGAGCAGTGAGGATCTGCTCTGGTCTGGGCAAGTTTATATTGGTAAGTAATTTATTTTCCCAAAAGAGACTGCTGTTTCATTTACCCCAAAACATACCATGATTTATGTTACAAAGGAATAAAGATTTGTAGGGTGCATCTGTAGGAAAGTGGTTTCCTCAGAGCACCCCTGTAGATCTAGTGTCCCCTCAGAGTTTCGACTGATGTTTTCAAGGTCTTCTATGCCTATTTATGGCCTTTTTTCCTGTTCCTCTCAGTGCTGGTGGTCTGGTGGTGTCCTTTTATATTTTAATAAGGAAGGAATTGTAACAGAGGAGGCCAGGGACCCTAACCCTGTAGCTTCATTACTGCATGCCAGGAAGACTGGGTAGGAAATAGAGTTTTTAGCTCTGCTTTTGTGTAGCTAGGCCAAAACCATGGCTTCATCACATCTTTTTATAATCTTGTTGTTCTCCATGTGACTCCCATGCTGGAGTCTCAGTCCAAGGCAGAGGCAAAATGACAGCAGGAGAGACACAGTCACAAAAAGTGACAGTCACAAAACAAAAGAGGAGTTGTCTGTCTCCTGTAGGTGTCTGCAAATGTACACTGAAGCCTTAGGCTGATGTGTTGTTCCTCTAGAGAGGCATACTGAGAGGAAAATGAGTTTCTTTTGGCCTTCTGCAGAGCATTTGGCGTCTCCCTGCGTGATGACACATTTGTTGTCACCAACAACATGAAAATTCCTATGTGAAAGTATTTTTTGCCTCTGTAGATATGGGAGCTTGAGTGAAATGAGGTGATCACAAAATAATAAGGAACGTGGCAATTACCAGCAGAACTCATTTGTTATCTGCCGTCGAGCCTCAGCAGTGGAGGAAACAGTCATCCCCAGATGAAATGCGCCCTAATGAAATGTGACAGACGTTCAGAGAGCGAGGGCTGATATTTCCTGACAGCATCACCATCTGCACTCTGAAAGCTGTAGAATCCAGACATCATAATCTGTTATGGGCTGTTTATTATTGTACCTCCATGTCGCAGGGCACGCAGATCCTGGGCTTACATGTCAGCAGCTTCGTATGCAGTCCCCTCACCTCAGCTAGGATCCTAATCCTCAGTCTCTCAGCCTGCTCCCCAGCTGGATGTTTAGCTTTTCAAATAATCGTCAGTAGCCTCAAATGCAGATATTTGAAAAGGGTGGGGAAAAAAGGGGGAAAGAAAGGAAAAGTCCTCTAACCTGCCAGCAGGCAAAATAGATGTTAACCTAATTCTTACTAGGGCAGATAGGGTTGTATAATCTGATTTCCAGAAGTAAGGAATTTTTTCAAGAAAGTAATGGTTTTGTATATATGATATTACATCCATTTTCACAGCTTCAAAATTCTAATATGGCAGTGGTTTTATGATCCTACTTCTATACACAGCATAGGCGCAGGGAAAATTGTTAAAGAACAAAAGATGCAAACAAAGCAGAGAGCTTTGCCTAAATCAAGGAAAAATATGTTGCCTCAGATATACTGGAACACAGAGATGCGGAGACTACAGGACTAATCCAATCCTTTTTTTTCCATGCATCTTTTTCAGATAAAAAAGATTTAAAAAGTGACCTTGAGAGCCAAAAGTACATCCAATTAAAGAAAAAATAAGCAGAGACAAAAAACAAAATAACCAAACAGTGGGGGTTAACTTTACCCTGCATAAATGAGTATTTCCTTACGTTATAAGGAAGAGGAAGAAAGTCTGAATGCACAAGTCAAGTTACCAAAGCAGTGGTCAAGTTACCACTTTGGCCTTGAAGAAAATACTTTCATTTGAGGTAACTTACCCTGAAGAGTGGCCTTGAATTTCCAACTTGTTTGCTAGTGTACTGTGTTTGCTGCCTGGTAATGAGGTAATGAACATGGGGCACTCAAGGTCTTAATTTTTTCTCTTTTAAATGAAACAAAACCAAACAAAAGACCAACACAGGCCCTCCCCCCAGAAGGAGGGTCTTGTTTTTCTTCTCTGTCTCATAGGGGAGTACTCCTATTCTGATCATGTGAAAGCCCAGGGTCTTCTGCAAAGTGTTATTCCTCAGAGCCCAGCTTGAGACGCTGTTTTGTCATACACTCAGCTCCTCTGAGCACAGTGATGAGCAAGCTGTCACCTGACACAGGTGCTGATCTTTGAAGCCACCTTTAGCAGCTAGAAGGAGGAGTTTGCATACCTCCTGTGGCAGGACCCAGGACATCCCTCTGGCTGTCCTGAGCAGCCAAGACCCCTGCCAGGGGCCTCAGAGACCCTGGCACAGAGCCCAGAATGCCTGTGGTTTTGATTATGACTCGTGGAGCAAGTTACCAACCTTAGATGAAGATCTGCAAGCCATGACAAATTAAGTAGAATGATAGTGAATTTATCACAAGGTGAAAAAGTAGATTTTGGGATTTTTAGAATGGGGATTCAGGGGGCCAAGATGGAGGGATCTGGGCATGTCCAGCTTTTCCCCTTCTTCTTCTTGGCCTCCATCTTCTGCTGTGATGTTGGCACTTTTAGATTTTTTTAGAGTAGAAGCTCACTGTCTAACATAGGTGATAGGTATTGGAAAGTAATTGTAAACATTGTATACGTAGTTTTTAGTATAAAGACATAACACCGCTCCGGGGGCAGGCAGAATGCCTGGACGGTCCTGCTGAGCAGACATTGGCAGGACAGGAGAAAGAATTTTATAGATAAAATACAATAAACAACCTTGAGACCAAGAAATTAAGAGCCCTGACTCCTTCTTCAAGCACCGGCTGGGAAAAGAGACTTTCAAACTCTTCTCGGGGTCACTCTGACAAGCTAAAGATCCCAACACTCCTGAACAGAAACAGCTCTTCACTTGGTTGCATCCCAGTGCTGAGAAAAAGTGGAGAATTCAAGTCTTGTGTTCCTTCAGCTACTTACCAGAAGGATGTATGACCTGGGGCTGATTTCACAGAATCACAGAATCCTTTTTGTTGGAAAAGACCTCTGAGATTATCGTGTTCAGCCTTTGGCTGATGACCTTCTAACTAGTCCTTGTTAATTGGACTGTTAATGTTTATATTTCTTGACCCTGAAAAGCTATAAAATTGGAAATGATGTGGGGACGCACTTGGTTCTTGCACCACTGGTATCTCAGATATCCCTGTTTTGTGGGTCTCCTGATTTGACTGATTTCTGGAAGTGAGTACATAAAAATAAAGAAACGTGAGGTGAAGAGAAGAGCCACAAAAGCAGTTCAACACTGAGAGGGTAATTGGTGTAAACAGTGCAACTCTGACACTCCCTGCAGGTCTCAGGGATTGAAACAGAGGAGGACAATGAGACTCCCTGTTCCTGCCTACAGATTTAGCAAGTGTAATGCTTAGTAAAACAAAGTAGTTGAATAAAAGTATCTATGATTCTGGGAAATATGATAGGAAGAATTACAAGATCTGAAAAGTTTTACTTTAAGTTCTACTTTGTGAACATATATAAACAGGTGGACTACCAAGAAAACTATTAGATCCTCAGCAATGTAGATATTAGACCTGAAAGTCTGGTCTTGTACTATAGGGGATAAAAAACCAAATCATGTATGTCATCAGCTGAAGTCATCTGGGTCTAATAAACTGTGACAAGCCAGGGCAAACGCTGTTCCTGGAGCAGTTTTTCCTTGGAAGAAAATTTGAAGATCACTCGTCTAAACTTTATAGGTAAACCAACAGCCAGTGATAACAAGGAAGCATTGGCTAACAGAGTTGTCCTCCTTGGAAATAAACACATACAGGGAGATGTGGGAAAGAGCCAATATCCCTCCAATGAGGCAAAGAAGATTTATTATATTCACTCTCCCATTTCTGGAAGCAGATGGCTTCTACAGTTAGTCTTGTAACTGAGGATTTTTAGAATGAGCTGCTTCATGGGAAAGAAATGAGGGGGAACAGCATTAGTAGGAGTTATGTTTACTAAGCAAATACAAGGCAAGGGCATCTACTGTAGCAACTGAAGAGAGAAGCTAGACCTTCTGGGATTCATGCACACCCAGAAGAGCAGCTAATTCACTCCATAGGGCAGGAGCAAATGGGTCACCTCGCCAAAAGACACAATTCAAAATCTTCCACAGACACAAGGAGGTAGCATTTAAATCTTCAGAACAATACAGTAGTACTCATTATCCACCTCATATCACAAAGCAAGCAATTACAGTCTTCACTAGCTGGTGTTTCTAAATGGGGTTCAACTCTCAAAGCACATATGGAATATTTTCCTTAAAGCTATCAGTAGTGTCTTACTCTAACATTTTAGAATCAGCTTAGAATAGCTGGATTCAGCTTCCAGCTTATGTAAGAGTTAATTTTCTCTCTTTCTGTGCAAGTTCTACATTGAGCTACTGTCACAGTGCATGTGAATGATTCATGATGATTTGCCCCATGTGGTCTTCTGCTAGAGGCAACTGGAGGAGAAAAAAGCAAGCCCCAAAATGCCAACACAACTACAACTCCCACACAAACTCCCTTCTCTTTAGAACATCGTTTATTGTTACTCATCTTTAGTGAAAGAAAAGATGAAAACCACACCAAAATGAAACATGTAACACCACAGGGGTTCTAATGAAAGCCAAATTATAAATGTCAACTATTGTTGTTTCAGTGTCAAAACTAGCAAGCTTGTATAACAAAATCCAAGTAGCAAGTCACTGGAGGAAAAGTGATGAGAAAAGAAAAGCTGCTTATGTTAATTAAACAAAGAAAATCTGCCTGGCAGACAAGAACAGCTTAGAAGCAAATGAATTTAAAATATGTATCTATTTCTTGGTGTTCCCTGAGCACACAGATAATATATGTGCTCACCCATTCAGTCTTAGGGATTAAAGAAATCACTGGGCATGTTGACTAAATCCAGGGAAGATGATCTTTAAAAACAAAAGTTCATGCATGTCCACCTGGTGTTGTGAATGAAATTCTGGAAGCAAAGAGTAGAGATCTTACTTGTACCTGTTTTGAACAGCAGGATACATCACAAATTAAAAACCTATTACCCAAAATAGGGAAAAAGATTCTGCCAGACCACACCATGAGGCACCAAAACCTAATGAAGAGAAAACCCATTCATCAGGCTCCATCAGTACTGCTGCTCACTCCTTACTGAAGCAGTGAAGAAGACATTTACCAGTAGCTCAGGTTCTCCCCCCAGCTCCTACAGACTGTTTTGGCAACTTGATCCCTGTGTTGTAGGAACTCATTGCGAAAAATTATTTTATGTCGAGTCAGGTTTTTATTAATTTAATTTCTTCTCAGACCTGAGTGGATAACCAAAGGAATGGGTGAATCACATATTCTTTCAAGAATTCATTTTACTTCCTTTTATATTTTCTACTAATTGAAATTAAACTTTTTTTAGAAAAGCCTTCAGTAATGACACATTACCTGTGTATTTGGCATAGAACACATTTAAAGAACAGCTGCAGCATATTTCATGGTAATCATAGTAAGAATAGTTACAAAGCAATTTTATATACTTACCATGGTAAACATACTGTAATCTGAGACACTTAAAAATATCACCAGAAAAAATAACTTTTTTTTCTGACTTGAGTAGAGTCAGTAAGACTTCTAGGTGATTATTTGCTATTGAATAAACATCCAAGAATCTCCAACTCATAATATTATCACAGAATGCTTTTTTATTTTTCTGAAATGATAAAATTATTATGGCTGTTTCCAAGTCACAGTTGTTGGTTTTATTTATTTTAGAGCAGAGATTTCCAGTGTAACCACACAGGACCCAAAACTTGGTGTACAGTGGCATTTAGTAATCTGTTACAACATCTTGCTGTGGCCATGTGAATCTCCATTTAGGCATTGCTGCTTTTTTAACCTTACAAAGAAGAGTGCAATATGATAATAAAATTGTTATAATCAACCTGAATGACAACATAGCAAGCATAGTGCAGGATAGCCACACACACACACATGATTCCTCTGTTCTTCTGGTGTTGTGATAAATATAATTTCACATATTTGTACATTTTACTTACCACTATAAGTGCTAATAAGTGGTAAGTTTTTTTTAAATACTTGTAGATACCTTTTTGATTGCCTTGTATTTCTAAGATATGTATTTTTTGTGCTGAATAATGCTTCAATTACTACAAACCTCATGAGCACACATTACTTCATGAGATTGTCTAATAAGCATACAATAAGCCAAGGCTCCCAGCCATTTTTGATTTTCCAAAATATTAGGCTTCTGATGGCATTGGTATTCTGACAATGATAGACATGACTATTAAACAGCTGAGTAATAAATAGTGTGCCTAATAGGACTAGGGCAGTTGCAAAGAAACAGTAAAGGGATATTGTAGAAGTGCACAGTGGGCGGAGGAGTGGAATAGGCTCATACGAAGGAGTGGCAAAAGCCCAGATTCACTGGTTTTTGAAATTCTTCTTTTCCCAAAATGATTAATTTTAAAAAAGGCATCAAAAGAAACAGTTTCAACACTATATGAAGGTAATTAACATAATTATTATTAACAAAAAACAAGACATAAAAACCCCAAAGCAAACAACAACAAAAAAAGCACCCAACCAAAAGAAAACACCAAACCCAAACATATTTAAAATATCTGGGGACAAAAAGCATTTAAAAAGTAAAATAATTTTGAAGAAATTGAGATGTTCTATATCTCTCCTTCCTGCAGCATGGTGAGTCCATGGCAAAAACCATTTTGCACCACAGAGTCTCTCCAACAGGTTTGCTCCCTCTCATCCACCAAACTTATCTGCTCATCAGCCTCAGAACTGAACCTTTATTCATGATCAGCTTTCTTAGGCTCTCAGAGAGAAAAATGCAAAGAGTGCTTAGAAAAGAGTTACCTGCCAAACAAAGATGAACTGGTGAAAAAGCTAATGGTTAAAAAATTACTATTACAAAAACACATACATGCCTCAAGACCCAACTACTTTCACCTTTCAAAGTTTGCTTGAATAAAAATTCACCCAGTGTCTACAGAAGTGAACCACCTGTGTACTTGGAATCCAGGTCAGTTTTCATTACTAGATGATTTGGAACACTTTCAATCATGTTGAATTCCTCTTTGCATTTTTAAGTGAAAGGAGACTGAGCTAAATCACTGTCTTGCACGAGTCAGTGCTGTTAAATTAAAAAAAGAAAAAAAAAAAAGAAACCCAGCAGATTACAAAGACTTAATATTACAGTATGTGGTTATTCATGACTAAGCCTCTGTCCAAGAGAAGGAATCCCAAAATCGTTTAACACAAGCAACAGGACACAGTAATAGCCAATTATTTAACCCACAGTCTCTTCGAGGATCATCTAGCTGAGTAGAAAAGCCATTAAGAAAGTTTTGCAGGTCATCTTCTTCTTTGTATTTCCAGGTGTATTACTACAGAAATTCATTTGAAGCAGAACTACAACCCATTTCTAGATTTAAATATACTGTTATCCATTTCACATATATAATAGTGCAATCATCATTTCACAAAGGGAACAATAAAAGTGTAGGGTATATTTATTTAATTTGTATTTTCAGAAACATCATGGATTTCTTCAGCTATATAGAGCAGTTGAAAGGATAAGCTCTGTATCACCAGCTTCATGCAGTGCTATTTAAGTTGAATATGTAACAACTGCAAATATCTAAAGTCACTTTACACCCAGCAGGTGAGAAATATCTACCATGACAGAATTCAGATACTGTATATTTTCATCCTTTAAGATATTAATATATTCAACCCCCCCCCTTTTTAAGACACTTCAGTCTTCACTGTCTGTAAATCAAGACCCAGAAGAATTGCAAACCTGGAGCAAATTCTGGCCAACTCCTTTTCTTCACATCAGTTCTTTTTCTTTCAATATCAAGAAAATTAAAAGGAATAGTTGAGGCACAAGTGATTTTTATGCAGAAGTATAGAAGTATTTAAATAAGTAGACTAAAACTTCAGTATTTAACGTCTTCTAAAAAAAGACATAGATCATAGGTATATGATCATAGTCATAGATCACAGTCACTGCAGTCTTACTGGATTGCTTTTTTTTTCCTCCCCAAGATGAAAAAATACACTGGTTCACAGAACTTACCAAATCCACTTTATACTGCCATTTCACATAGTTCATGTCTAATCAAAGCAAAGTACAAACCCGTGCTTCAAGAGGGCCTGAAAGCATTCTGCTACACCTGACAATAAATGATTTCTTCAGCCAAGAGAACTTCAGTGAGCCCAGTAATGCAGAGAAGAGTCCATCCAGCTGAACTGACGTAAATGGCGCACGCAGAACTTAGCATGAAAGTGCACTGGCAACAAGCTTTTGAGAATAAGCTCATATCATAAGAGCTTGTGCTTGAAACTACTTTTACAGCTATGGTTATATCGTTTCTGTTAAGAGGCACTGCATAAATATGGAGTCATTCATCTAATGCACTTAGTATTTCTCAGATGAGGACTATTGCAGTTTTTCCCTATGTCTAGGTGTGATAATACTTTGGTTTGCTTTACAGCAGTAGCATTGCACTAGCAATACAGCTGATACTAAAGAGAAGGCTGAAAACACTTGCAGACTGGAGTTGAAAAACCCCAATCTCCTCCTTTACTTCTTTTCATGCTTCTTAGTTAGTTTTCCTCTTTCTAGTTGGAGGCTTGTACCAGTGTTTGTTCGCTTCTCCTTTTGCTGGCTCTCCTGGGAAACTTGTTGCACTGCTCGGAGGATGGCAGTCTGCACAATCTGCTTGCTGGCAATCTGCAGCTTAACTTCATCTTGCTCCAGCCCCGGCTTCTCACCTGCCAGAGCCAAACAAAAAAGAAAAGGAACTAAGAATTTGGGGCTAGTCCATGAAAACATGAAGGACAGAAAAAGAGGAGGGGGGTAACAAAATCACAGAGTGACTGAGGACAGTTTATTACATAGGAAAGCTGCCAATACTGAAGAAGATAAATTAGGGAGGAAAGTGCCTGTGCGTGTTCAGCACCACAGGACTGAATGAAGGGGGAGATTTTGAGTCATACAGCTCAATTACCCACTCCCCAGCACTGGGGAGAGCTATGACTTCACAGCTGAAACAAGAACAGATGTGTTATGCAGTACGACAGGAGAGGAAGGTTTTCTCATGCAGCTGTGATTCACATGCATTTTGACTTGAACTGTGCCTCTGGATAGGGAATTAGACTTTATTTTGCAAACCTGACATGTATTCCCTCACCACCACATAGCAAAAACACTGTTTCATTAACATTTCTTTTATTTTTACTTCAGATTAAAAGCCCTCATCCATCAAATCCCAATTGACTTCAAGGTACAAAATTTTGTTTAGTGTAGTTTATTAACTCTTAGAAAGATTTTCAAAAATATCTGCAAAACATTAAGAAATATTCAGATTCCTGTAGGTAAAACAGAGAACATTTTCTATGACAACCTGTCAAATACATATTTTCATGTGAAACTGCCTTGTTTGGCTAAAGTTTTAATATCTGGAGAAAAATTATGTAGTATAACTACTGACATCAGGTAATGAAGAACAGTAGTTTATGTTAAGAGGTTTGTCTTTAAAAGTATCTTGACTCCTAACATAAGTGGCAATTTGGACAATATAGAATGCTCTGTAATGGTCACAGCTGATACTGATTAAGAAAAAATAATTCTTATGTACACTTATTGGCATATAGGAAATCAGTTTCTAACTGAAATGATTAGACTAGGTGCTACTGACATCACTAGATTTGATTTTAAAGGTTTGAAAGATACTCATCTCAGTTCTTTCTTAGTTGACTGTTATGCTCATGTATTTCATTACATAGGATTTGTAGTTTACTGTCTGTTTTAATAACATATATTAAGAGTTGCATCCTTAGAGGAATCAAAGAGTGAATTAAAGATCAGGTGTTTTTATGAGGTTCATATCTGAAATTGTGATGAATTCCCAATGTTTAGGTTTTTTTCAAGGAAACTGAACATACAAAGAAAAGAAGAACTACTTGTTTCCTTAGGGAATATGCTATATGCTTGAGGAAAGAGACAAGGGGTCCTGCACCTGGGTCAAAGTAATGCCTGATGTCAATGCAGACTGGCTGGTGAATTTATTACCAGCAGATTTGTGGAGAAGTACTTGGAGATACTGGTAGACAAAAAGCTGGAAATAAGATGGCTTGTAGGCCAGAAATGTGTGCTGATCTTTACAAAAAGGGCATGGCCAGGATCAAAGGGAGGTGATCCTACCCCTGTGCTCAGCCCCTGTCAGACTTTGGTGTGCTGTATCCAGGTCTGGGGTACTCATCACTGTAAAGACAAGTAAAAAGTTAAAACCTGTGAAAACACAGAAAAAGTGTTTTAAACTGGAAAAGCTGACTGAAAAGATCACTTGAATACTTAGCACTGTCAGCTTCCCTGATTCAGTTTTTTCCACTCCTCAGCACTTGAAACAGTGTGGTTTTGGATGGAATTAAATGTTACTTAACAGATCAAGTATAGATATTTCTTTACTACTCAAATATGGACTCACATTTTATCACACAACTAATTAGTCTTCTTGCCTGGCTGAAAAAGATCAGTCAACACATCTGATTTCAGAAGATAATGTATTAACAAAAGCAGGGATAAACATAAAATTCTAAATAAAAATGAGTAAGTTGGAATAGACAATGAGGTTATATGAAATGTAAAAAATTTGCCAATCCTCAAAGCCACAAACCCCCAGAATATATAATTGAAAACATACTGTCATTAAGCACATTGCTGTTGAAAATTACTCAGTTTGGTCTCCTTAGGGATGCTTTGTTATTTATTTGGTCCTTGCCAATCAATCTACAAAATCTGATGCCTAAATATTTTTTCCTTTAGAAAGGTCATCCATAGCAACAGTCAGTTAAATGAAAAGAGATTTCAAGTGCATTTCTCTCTGGGCTTTTCAGTTGTTTATTCTGGAGAAAAACCTGTCTGAAAGCACCACACAGATAAGTGAGATGTAGAGTATGTCTGCTCAGCTTTAAGTCATTAGATGATTCTTTTATTTGCTGAGATAATCAAGAACAGAGAACTCAAAACCTCTGGGCTACCTCTGCCCAGCCTCTGAGGGTTTAGGCATGCACAGAAAGGAAATGAAGCTGCTTGAATAAACTTAATTAATATTTGTGTAAAATGGTTAGGATGGTAGCAACTCAGATAACAAGAGATAATTGGCTTCAGACACAGAGAGAATCAAAGCTGTTGGCCTGGGGTGATGTGAACAATGAGACCATTGGCAGCTTGTGTGGACCACCTAAATTAGAAACCAAGTGAAAATTATAGTTATTTTGGAGGGTGATATCTGACACTGTGTTTGACCCAGGTCTGAGCCTGTGCTGGGACCATTATTTGTAGGAGCTGGACTGCCAGAGATTTCAAGCAGTCAAAAACAAATATCCAGCTCCCCTGCGTATATGGTATCTATTACAGCTGGTCCAATATGAGATGATTCTGGGCAAGTGGTTCTAGAGGACTCTGCTTGAGTAGGAGCTGGACTAGATGACCTTTAGAGGTCCCTTCCAACCACAAACCTACTCCATTCCTGTGATTTTAGCTGGTTAGGCTGTGATAAATCATAACTTTTTCACTTCCTGAATAAGTAAACAACAATCTCCCAAAAAAGCATCCCCACTACCTCCTCTTCTTCCAATTATTCATTTCAAGGAAAGCAGTTGGATAGTTGTTTTCTGAGAAGTTCACTTATTTATTGATACACTGGACCTACTCTGAGCAAGAAGAAAGGAAAGCAGAGATGACTCATACAAGAATCCCAAAGGGGCTGAGTGGAACATATCTATGTCCACCTTGCTGAAATACAGACTGCTGTGGACATCCAGGCAGAAATTGGAGTGCCTATAGAATTAATTAGGTACTTTAAGAACAGCACATTTTCAGTCAAGTAAAAAAAAAGGCATAGCTCCTGCTGGCTAGGTGTTTCATGGTTAGCTAATCAAAATGAGAGTTACTAGGATGATAAAATAGAATTCTTTTTTATCTACCATTTTTTTTAAGATTTGAAGTATAACTGTTAAGTTAAAATTCCATTATAAATATGTCATTTGAAGTAATTTCTGGGAAAAACTTGAACAACATCAGAAATACATGCAACCTATTAGTTTTCCTTCTCTAAAGACTACGTTTTCCTCTTGAAGTTAGAAAATCTTTACTTGTTCTCTATCTTTGGATGCTCACCCCTCATACCCAGCACCCCAATTCTGTAAATAGAGAACTGAAATATCTGGGTTAAGGGACGTTTAATACAAACTAGCAATTTTATCATCAACACATGATGAAGCCTCTTTAGCATGTTTTTATTACCTTGTGCTACTCTCCATAAATTTTATGCCAACTAACTCAGCAGACAAAAAGTAACTTTCAAACACTGGTCTGGTTCTGCAATCCAAAATACAGTTTGAGAGATCCAAAAAACATCAAAATCTTGGACTGGCTGCAGGAGTCAGTCACATATTCCATTTCTACCTAAAATTAGTGGCATGTATCAGTGCCTTGAAATTGGCTTGCTTGAGGATGCTCCCCATGAAGGGAAATATGACAGAAGTTTGGAAAAAGAATAAAAATATTTGAAGTAAATTCCAAGTATTCATTTCAATTAATAGAACTAATATTAGTTTAATTCTAAGAACTCCTTGCGTGTAAGACTTTACATCCTCAGAGAAATTTCTACACTATGTAATATTCTAGAAAGTTATACACGGAAAAAAAATAACTAAAGAGAAAAAGCATTTAGAGATCAAATGTTTAGGAAATTTACTTTGGTTGCACATCAGCCTTCTCTCATTTATACACTTCACTTTCTTCAAAGTATCCTGAGTCACTTCCTTTCCAGCCTGCAATCAGTCTCCCGCACTTTCTGTTGATATCCCCTGGGGCTCTTTCCTTTCAGCTAGCTAGAAGTTAAATTTATTACACCTTTACAAAAAACTCCTAATAAGTAACACTCAATAATGGCTAATATGTTTGAATCAACAGCTAAGCTCCCTGCTGTACATTTTCCTAGAATTATCTGGAATACTATCATGAAGGTAAACTACGACAGGCATGATCTTGCAAAGATGCAAGTCTATCCCAGATCCACTAAGGCTGTCAATAAACAGTGGGGAGTTAAAGACCTTTACACTCACCTTTCCTCAAAGCTTATAATGTTTATTCTTCCTGTATATTGTATAAACCACTTTGAACTTTAACTGTATCTAAAAATAAGAACAAAAATCACACTTCCCTAAATAAACTTCTGATCAATTTAAAACTCAGAATTACGCATAATGCATTCCCCTGTTTGCTATAATTTAAATTTATGCAACAATTCTGAAGCTGAAAGAGCCAAGAAGTAGATATATTTTTCTTCAAATTTACATAAGATTATACAGGTATAGTCTTTAACTAAAAATTTACCATTAGTTTTAGCAAAATATTGATTTGAATTGCAATAATTAATGATTACTCTTTCCTGCAGCACTGCAACATTAGAATTAGTTTTAAAATAAAAATTATTGTTATTATTATTATTAATTCAGGGAAAATACTGATCTCTGGAAAATCTCTCAATTCTATTGAAAATTACACTGTAATTTTTTAACCCAGCTGACAGTAGTAATGAAAATTTCAAATCGAATGAAAGTATAAATGGACAAGATCGTGATGATTCGACTTCATCAGGAGATCCAATGTGGATGCATGGGAGCTGCGCATACAGCAAAAAGCTGCACGTTGTTATGTAAATTGTGTTTATAAACTACAGATATTGAAAAACCTTACAGAATCTGGCAGGTTTGTAATGACATCATGTATGTGTGAAGGTTGTAATAATTAATATTAACATTCTTTGCATCAATATTGATATTCTTCTACAAGAAACTAAGCTCAGTTCTTTAGCTTCCCTTTGTCATTAGGCAGTAACATATCTCTCCATCTTGTTGGCCACAACATGGAAGTTCTAGGTGAGCCTCCTCAGGTGAATATTTTGTAACCTGCGAATTGAAGTGGTTAAGACTTCTCTTTGATTTGCTTTAGAGGTTGGTGCTGGGATTTCAGCACAAGAAGCCAAATTTGAAGAAGAGATTCACAATCAGGAAATGTTGATGAGTCATGTTAATTACATTCAGAGTGAATGAACATGGCAATCAGCCAGGGCTGAAGACTTTCCAACACATGTGCACAAACCAACTTTGCACATGAGAATCATTAAATTATTTTACAGAATTAGAAACCAAATTTGTCTCAATGTCAGTAATGGTGTGAGCTCAGAGACCTCATTAAAAGGTCCTACAATGAAGTTACAAATTTAATATTTAAAAAAAAAATAGTAATAAATGTATTCTTAACTGCACTAGAGTTAATTCTGTCCAGTACCATTTCTCAGGCTCTAAAATAGAGCCCAGTGAGGTTCTGACTAATAGCTGTCAAGCAGCAGGAGATGATACTCTCTTACCCTGATTCCTTGAGGAAGAAGAGAGGACACTGAGCCTATCAGAAATGCCAGAAGTACTTTAATATAGGATCCTGTGTTTTTCCAATTTCCTGACGTGCTATGTGCAGGAGATTGCAGCATGGACTTTCACCAGAGAAGTTAAGGTGTCAGTTCAGGTTTATTTTCTGCCCTAACCTCAGAATATCCAGTTCTTGCTGTTCAACCAGCATGGAAGAGGGACTGTATCATGAAGGGGACCAGCACAGACTACTTTGCTCTTCAAAATAAATTTTAAGAATGAAGCTGGAATAACTCTGTTCTGAATACAAATGGAGGATGAATATAAAGGCAAAAGAGAAGAGCAGAAATGTAGATAAGCTGTCTCAAAAGACATACTAATATCTACAGAGCAATACTTCATTGTACCTTTTTATTCAGACATTAGCTATATCTCAACTCAGGTTTTGTAATTTTTTTCCACTGAGTTTTTACTCTTTCTTAAGAGACAAGAATATCTGAAATTCTCTTTGGGATTTTTGCTATATATAAAGCTATCTTTTTAAAGACTCCAGCAAGTTATTTAATACAATTTGAAATATGCCAGTGAAAATTAATTTTTTAGATTAAGAGATTGCTGAGACCTCTCAATTCTTAAGCATTTTTTCAATGTTTTAGTAAGATTTCTTGCCATAGTTCAATAATATTAACTAAAACCAGATTATACACTTCAATCTATATTTTTTCGAGGTATTTTCACATACAGGAATAACTTCACTCCTTAAGGACTGCGTCTTTCAGCTTTGAAGTCTGACTGTAGTTAAAAACATTAATCACTGACAATTCTGTCACACCCAAACCCATAAATGTGATACTCAGATTTTGGTCCCAAGAGGAATATTTCTGGATTCAATAGTGTAAACTAAGATTAATTTAACAGGGTTTTTGAGTCTTAGGCTGCAGTTCAGTGTATTAAAAAGAAGATATTCCCTAAAGAGCATCTGGGACCAGCTGCTTCAAAGTTAATGAAAAATTTATATTCTCCTTATCTGCACTATTTTCCTACTTCTTTTAGAGAGCACATTTCAAATACTAAAATAAGAAACCTCTCTACACCAAAAGCTGTGATTCTTCCAAGGTGGGAGAGGTCCAGCGGCACAGGTGACCCTTATCACAGAATCATAGATTGGTTTGGGTTGGAAGAGAGCTTAAAGAACATCTAATTCTAAACCCCCTGCCATAAGGCATCCTGAACCTCTCTGGGCAACCTGTTTCTGTACCTCACCATCCTCACAGTGAAGAATTTCTTCCTAATATCTAATCTAAAACTTCCCTCTTTTAGTTTAAAACCACTCCTCCTTGTTTTATCACTATCTGCCCATATAAAAACTCAATCTCCCTGTTTTTATAAGCCCTTTTTATGCACTGGAAGGCTCCCTGAAGGTCTCCCCAGTGTCTTCTCTTCTCCAGGCTGAACAACCCCAACTCTCTCAAACTGACTTCATTGGAGAAGTGCTCCAGCCCTCTGTTTATCTTTTTTTCCTCTTCTCTGAACGCACACTAACAGGTCCATGCCCTTCTTGTTTTGAGGATGCCAGAGCTGGATGCAGCACTACAGGTGGGATCTCACCAGAGGGGAGTGGGGGAACCACCTCCCTTGACCTGCTGGGCACACTACTTTTGATATAGCCCAGGGTATGTTTGGGTTTCAGGGCTGTAAGCGCCTATTTCTGGCTCACATCCAGTTTTTCATCCACCAGTAGCCCCAAGACCTTCTCATCATGGCTGCTTTCAATGAGTTCTTCCAGTCGGTGGTCATCTCCGGAATTGCCTCAACCCATGTGCAGTACTTTGCACTTGGACTTGTTGAACTTTATGAGGTCCTCAAGTTTGTCCAGGTCCCTCTGGTCCAGCATCCCATTCTTCTGCTGGGCCAACTGCACAGCTCAGCTTTGTCTCATCTGCAAACTTGCAGAGTGTGCACTCAATCCCACTGCCCGTGTCATTGATGAAGGTATTGAAGAGCACAAGTCCCAAGATGGGGCTCTGAATGACACCATTCATCATCTGACCCCCTCTGCCTTCTATTTTCTACAGTTCAGGTGCTCAGAGATTCCTATCTAAAAAGAAAACACTAAGCACAGAAATCTAGATAACATTCATGTAGGTCTTCCGAATCTGTATCAAAAAGCCCATTTTGATCCCCATTGAAACACAGGGTTTGTTAGAAGACTTTCAGTGTCCACCACTATAGAGCATAAGCAAAGGGAAAGTTTTCAATTGAAGTTTATTTTGCTAGATGCTGTGTTTGTATTTCTACAACTTTTTGTGAGTTCTGGTCTTAAAGTACTATGTACAGCTTAATTAAAGTTTGCAATATCTGAACCTACTTTTCTTTTTTAAGTGTAGAAAATAGAGAAAAGGTTACATAACCTGTAAAAAGCCAGCAAACATTCTGCTTTAGCCAGTGAAAACATCCTTCTACATTTTAGATATATTTCAATTTATACCAGATTATTCAGAGTCAAAAATTGTCTGGCGAAATTTCAGGTGAAGCAGAAAGCAGAGCCCTTCTCTAGCTCTAAAATAAACCCTAAACCTCACAATAAAAACCCCCAGGAAAAAAAAGTATCCCCACAAAAAGCCCTAAATTTGCACATGCACAGCAGTACAGAAAAATTTATTTCAGAACGTGAGTGGGGTATGAAAGCTGTAAATACAGCTATTAGCAACTGAGCCTGAGATTACATATACTCATATATATATATATGTGTAGATGTAGAATTTTGTATATGTAGAGTCTCAGAATTACAGAATATGCTGAGTTGGAGGGGACACATCAGGATTATTGGGTCCAACTCCTGCCCTGTTTGGGACAATCCCCAGGAGTCACACCAGGAGCCTGAGGGTGTTGTCCAAATACTTTTGAACTCTGTCAGGCTTGGTGCCATGACCAGCTCCCTGGGGAGCCTATTTTAGCACCATGACCACCCCTTGGGTGAAGAACCATTTTCTAATATCCAACCTAAATCTCCCCTGACACAGCTTCAGGCCATTCCCTTGGGCATATACACATGCATGTATATGCACAAAGTCATGATAGAAAGTAAATCACAGATTATATAAACCTAAAAGGCACCTGAAAGAGCAAAACCCTTTTTTGGAATTTTTTTAATTTCATAGCTGTAATCTTGACAGAATCTCTCTACAACAGGATGCCATCACATGTTGTTTTCCACTCTTGGAACTGATTCTCTGTCTTCCCAGAGAAATATTTTTTGCTATATTAAGAAAACTTACTTCAAGACAAAATGTAATGCCAATCTGAAAGTATTTAACAGAAGTGTTAATGGATATGTAACCCTTCTGTACTGATAAATTATGAGTGGATTCACTGCTCAAAGACAGAAAATTCAGGGTTATTCTATCAATATACATACTACAAAGTGAAGCAAACACAAGTAATCCACAGGAGGTTATGTCTGCCTCACCACTAGTGAAATGCCTGAGTAGAACATGGCTCAATTTACTTCTTCAGGCAAAAAAAATTCAAACTCTCTCCCTTGAAGGAAGACAGCACCTTCTGGAAACACAACTACAGGATTTGCAAGGGCAGACAGCAGCAACATAGAACTCACCTCCCCTGACTTCCATTACAAAGCACTCTAAAGGAACCTGAAGCATTTTAGAGCTACTCAGGTCAGCTTTTCATTTCTGCTAACATCAGTAAAGACTATGTTCCAACTAACATTCACTAGATTTCTGTAGAATCTTTCAAGTTATTATGTAAGACACGATGCAGATGGCCAACTAATAGTCAAAAAACTTCACAAAGACTATAAATAAATTTGAATGCATTGCTTGCAAATAATTTTTGCTTAACCTAGTATTTGTAACATAATTCAATGTATTACATCCTTAAAATCTTTAATAGACAAGATTGGAAGTATAGAAGAAAATTTACCATTCACTGTATTTTACAGTAAGGGCATTTATTTCCATTAGCACAATAAAACTTATAAGATTGGAATGATGCTATTTATGTCTATAACAAGTACAAGAGAACAATTCACCTGCAAGAACAATGACTTGGAGGGACAAACTCTAGAGGTCAGTGTAACTCATTCCTTTTCTACATTCATGATTTGACCTTCCTGCTCAATAAATAATTCAGTAAGGGTGTTAATAAGGACTATATCACTTATTACCACTATCCCCCAACTATGAACACCTCCTTCAATATAGGCCATACACAGCAAGTGTGATAACAGAATTCTTCTCACACCTAACCTGAATAGGATTTAATCCAGTGACAGCAAAGTGAAAGGTGCCAGCTTATTCAAGACTTCAGTTCTGTTAAAAATTATTTGAAACAATAAATTCTGTGCCATTTTTAAACACTATGTTGAATTGTACTGTAAAGAAAGATTGTACCTGGGACTGCTGATTGTTTTCTTAACTTGCTAATTTCATCACATTTCTGAATACCGATGAACTAAATTTCTTTCACCTCACTAATGAGGTCTGCTAGTGGAGTTTCACAGCAGGGGAAAGATGAATGTGTCACTGGGAAAAGGTCAGCACAAGAAACATTTTTCTTCAGCAAAAGAGAATAAGGAATTTCCTCCTATATGATTTCTTCCTACCAGGTGGCAAACACTTTGAACTACTGTTGAGAGCTGTAAATGCATTCAGACACTTCTGGGCAGCAACTGGCCTCCATACTCACTACCAACCATAACAAATACTGGACAAAACCTCCATTATATCAGACTGCATGAGGCTGACAAATAGTTTTGGTTTTCATTTTCAAATTATGTCCTACACATGGACTCAATCAACATTAAGCTATCAAATAAGAATTCTAAAATCCACTTTTACATTTTTTATTAGGGATTTTTGGGGGAACTGCAGAACTCAGAGCATTAGCAGAATGTAGCACAGCAGTTAATAAGGACAAGGACTGTGTCCTGTATTGTTCTCATGGATGAAAGGCACTGCATAACTGAGTGCTAGAGTACCACAGTCAGCACATACACTGGAGATATCCCACAACAGGGTACCTTCAAAGAAGTAAAGTTATTGATAGCAATTTTTGCATTCATGAACAGGCCCTTCCATACTGTCTCGATCTGGATATTGTAGTCAGGAATCTACAGCAGTACCTGTAACACTATAATAAAAAAAAAAGAAAAATTAATTCAAGAAATTTCACATCTTCAAATTCTGCAACACAACAGGTTGTTGTTATGCCAGTTTTTCCACTGGAGAAGATCAGGACTATTCAGACCAGTAAGAACATCTGTTTCAGTATGCAGCTGCAATTTCTTCAATTGCAGTGTAATGAGATTCCTAAAATGTTTGGTACAGGATGCATTTCTGATCTTCAGTGTCATTATACAAGTCTGCTGTGTTGCTCCCAGCTTAAAAATGTCAAGAACAGCTGCGCTGATGAAAAGCTTGTTGAAAACGTACTGGTGTTGCTTTTGCATGAGAAAGGCGCTGAGCTGTGAACATTCTGACTTCTCTAATGTCTATCTTTAAACTTCGTGTTCACACTTTTTTTAACACAAAATATTGATACAAAAATTAATTCTATATCCTCCTCCTCCTTCTAGAACTATAGGGTGTTGAATAAAACATCTGAGTTTCTAGTTCTAGAGAAACTGTCAGGGAAAAGGGAATTCTTCAAATTACACTGACAAATAACAAGATTCACCTGAAAGATGAAGTCACACGATTCAAAGCAGACACAAGCTTAAGAAAGAGAGTGTTTGACCTGAAATAACCTGTCAATGTAAATATTCCAATCTTTCTTGAGGTATTCAGTTCAAAATGGATTCCTTTCTAAAATAAACTATGCCAACAAACAAACAAACAAACAAACAAATAAATAAAAAAAACCAAAAAATCACAGATTTGTACTAGATGCAACAATTCTGGCCTGCAGTGATGAGACTGTATTATTTGGTTATTTAATTTATGGCTTTACAGAGTAAGAGTCAGACATAAGTGTTTTCATGATTTGTGTAAAATAACATCAGAAAAAAAATTCTTGAAGCATGAAAAACACCTTTGTATTGTGTTTGTTTAGACAAATCATAAGAAAATGGTATTTTTTTAATCTTTGCATTAGGAAAACATTTTGGAAATGAAAAGAAGCAAGGAATATGCCCAAGATAATTTTTGGAAAAGTAAAAGTCTGCAAAAAAGTAGTTTGATTAGCAACATTTATAGTTACTGTTAAATCTGGTATTGGAAGTGATCACATCTTTGTAAACTAATGATCTGCTATCAGCAGAAACTTTGCTGCATAATCTAAGTTTTATTAACATGTTAGAACAAATAAACGTTTTAATGCCTCTTCATTTCCTACCTCACAATGACATATATATATAGTCTGTGGAATTATTTGTAGTTAGCAATATTTTATAGGCTAATCTGGTGTTGATATTTTTAAAATTCTGGAATACACCATCTTCTAAACAAAATTTAAGAAAAACTTTTTAAGAAGATCTGCCAATCCAAAATTATGACTTCTCTCTGGTTTTTGGTCTAATCTTTGAAATTTCATGGTTCTCTACTGCAGTCTCATACGTACCTCCATCCTTACATGCAATTTAAAGTAATATATTGTTATATAGTTATTATCTACATTTCAAACTGCCTAAAGCATTTCAGTTCAGGAAATTCAAAGAAACTAAGCCTTGTAACATGTAGCTTGTGTGAATTTCATGCATCATCCCCCTATTCTAAGGGCAGCAAAACATGTGTGAATTATCCAGGAAACTGAATGCCCAGACATCTCACAGAGCTTGGACTGCATTTCCTATACATCAGCACATCATTAATCAATCAGCACAAGACAATGCAATGAAGCCCCAGCCAAATTAAAACAAGAAAAGAAAAAATGCACTCCTAGTTCCTTTTTTGGAACAGTCTCAATGTTAATTTTAAGTGTCAAGGAAGAATATGAATAAATTTAGAAAATTAAGAATACCTTTTTGCACACCTACAAATTGCAGTATACTGCCTAACATGAGCCAGGAGGTCCAATTTTGGCATGGAATATTGGTCATTTTATTATAGTTTTATCTATCTATCTATCTATCTATCTATCTATCTATCTATCTATCTATCTCAGTAATAGCCACGCTTCTTTGGAGGTTGTTTGTTTTTGTGCTGCTTTGTTGTGTTATTTTTTCAACACAGGAGATAATAAGTTTTAGGGAGTTGAATGTTAACAGGAAAGTATGTATTCAGTAAATAGTCAGTCAGTTTCTCCTTTTAAAAAGTTATTTAAACTTGATAAACTGATTCTACTTAACAGTTTATAAATATAGCCCATTAATTCAGAGTTCTGAAATAACATATCCATGACCTTAAGAAAAAAACCATCATCCTTTTCATCTGCAAAATCTTATCTTTGTTGTCAGGTAAATTACTTCCATAATTTTGGTTTCTGGAAAAGAATTTTCTCTTGGTTACTGTTTTGTTTTCTTTTTTCTATCCCATCCTTGAAGTTTATAATTCTGACCGTAACCATTTACAGTTAGATAAATCTTTTACTTCCTCTCCCTTCACACCCCAACAAATAAATGGAACAGAAAATGAGGTCATTCATCACAGTGAGATAAAATCAGAACATTGACTGAAGAAATGAAAGTCAGTTTCTTAGTAGACTTATAGTTTTTTTACATCATATGGCCTTAAGTACTATGAAGATGCTAAAGATGCATAAACCTCTTTTTTTTTTTTTTTTTTTAATATCTGGTGAAGAGATAATGCCAGGGCAGAGCTGATTTGCAGGGAAGAAAAGCAATAAAAAATTGGAATCTACTCAGGCTTGCTCTGTTTGAACACAATAGATTGTTTTATCATCTCTTTTACAAATTCCCATTTAGTTGCCCTAAGTATTTCATGGCAACATTTGCAAGGAGACCATGGGCTTTTCTTTGAGTAAAGGAAAACTGAAGGATGAGTGTATAAAACAGTTTTAGACAGAGGATTTTTTTTTCCATCAATAGATTAGAGTTGTGAAAAGAGCAATTCATGCAGTTATTAATGAGCTTTGGGGTTTGTTCTTCTTCAGCCTTTGGAGAAAAAATGTGGATGTTTTCATTATTTTAGTGGTAATCTCTTCCTGAGGTATTCCAGTCCCACAGAGCATTTAAAAAACTTGTACAATTAATGGTGACAGTGTGACAGACATAAGGAGTTCAGAAAAGAGCCACTATTGCTGAAGGTGTATTACAAAAAGCAGTGGATCATTCTATTAAGACAAATAACTTGGTCCCAATTTCAGAGCAGGATGTAAACATGAACACATGAAATTAGAGTGCAACCGGGCAGTTAAATAGACAAAATTAACTAGACTGTTGAAAAGGGATACTAATTTTCAAAACATTAAACTGAATTGGGTAGCAAAGTCAGACCCAAGGTTTTTTTTTAATATAAAAGTGTAAAGCTTTTGGATTCTTATCCTTTCAGAGATTGGATATAGAATTTCATGAAAGATAAAACTTCTGTTAGCTTTGCAGAACAAAGGTATTAATAGTTATTCATTGTCAAGTTGCAGCATTTGCTTTACCTTTTCTATTGACCCACTATTTTACTGAAAGTTATACATCTTTAATGAAGTTATTTTCAAGTCATGTCCCTACAGAAGATATTACTCATGACTTACATTTACACCCTGGAGCTACTGGGCCTCTCATCCCTTTCATCCTTTTCCGAACAACCAACTGCCTATTTCAAGCAGAATGTACCAAATCCAATAAAAAATTGCCGTAGTTTTGCTTCTTTTATGGGTTAACACAAAAGTATACTATGTACTAGAGATTCTGCACTCTTATACAGTGAACTCTCACATTACACATGAACTGCTGAAATCTTCAATTTAGCTCCAGTAAAAACTGGACTTAACAAACTTTCTGTTCTCTTTCATTCAAATAGTTGTTTTGTTTTGAGGAGGAGGAAAGAGGAAATGAAATTTACAAATTATCCCCATGAGTTTCAGGGATGGTCATATTAGCAGCCACTGTTGTGGGTGCAGAGGGGGACTCACTCTCCAGTCACTGAAAGGCCACATCCCCCTTCATGACCCTTTAGTGCAGTCTGACAAGTACAGCACCCTGCATACTTCTATAGGAGGCTCCTGTCCCTGATGAGAACCACAGGGGTGACCCTCATAACCTTTGGATCCACAGCTAAGAAATCCTAAGCTAAACATCCTCGTTTGAACCTACCGGCCTCTGCCTGCTGGCAGGTCTGCCTCACCCATTACCCACTCCCCGCAGCACCTCTCCGGCACGGCCGGGGCCTTCCTGCCAGGCTACCCGGCTGGGATCGGGATGCAGCTGCCCTTACCTGGAGCGAAAACCATGGTGCCGCCTGGGCAGCACGGCTCGGCACCTCAGATAGCTCTCGGCCCCGCTGGGATCAGCACCTCGGACAGCTCCCGGCCCCGCTGGGATCAGAACCCGGACGTCGCCCGGCCCCGCTGGGATCAGCACCTCGGCCAGCGCCCTGCCCTGATGGATCAGCACCTCGGACAGCGCCCGTCCCGCCGGGCTCAGCACCACGGACAGCGCGCCGCCCCGCACGGCGTCTCTCTCTACCAGGGAACCATCACTGCCATAACTTCTTACCCTGCAGTGGCAGCAGGGCTAAGGGCAAAAAGGAGAAAGGCAACAGCGATCTGCCCGGCAGGGAGACTGGCTAATTGCTCCTAATTACCCCTCTCGACAACAGTCCCGCTGCCTGACATTTTGGGGTGCGCTGCTTTCACTGCAAGATGACAGCACTGGTAATAGGCTTCAGCAACACCGTACTTTGTCACAGCATTTTTGCTTCCAGAAGCCCAGATGCCGAGGAATTTATACTCTGATTTCACAGGCCCGTTAACCCAGCTGTACCCAACAGCAGCACTTTAAGAGGCAACATGAATATTTCAGCATATAAAAGACGACATCAAAGCAAAACAGTAAAGAAAATAATGAATAGCAATAAAATAAAGACTATGAGGGTCAACAGCAGAAGACTACTTAAAATTTCCCACCAACTTTTATGTTTCAGGTTTAATTTACTTTTGTTTGTACAACCCATAGTCAGGATTCCTTTGGGCCATGAACTTCTACAGCAGAAGTGAGAAATACACAGCCAGATGGGACAAGCTTTACAAAAACTAACTCTGCTCTTTAAGCCTAACTTGGAAGAGGGATTTTGAAAAACATTATCAGTGCAAATTATAGAAAATACATTAAAAAAAGCATACATTGTTGCATGTATATGTTTGCATTATGCAATATATTTTCCAATCATATTTTCATAACCTAAGATACTCTTACAAACTTATTTCATTCTTTTCATAGTGAAGCATTTCACAGACACAGAATTCTCCAATTAACCTGAAATACTTGAAGTCTCAAAATAAGGCTTTATTCTTAAAATACAGGTACAGAAAAGCACTGACCTCCTTAAATAATATTGCTTATATACCTCAGCAAGAGCTCAAGAGTGGCATCACTGTCAAAGTTAAACTAATCATCTGGTTGCAGTTTTGGGGGGTTTTTTTGGTTTTTTTTGGGGGGGGGTGGTGGGGTTTGTTGGTTTGTTTTTTGTTTGGTTTTTTCTTTTTTTAAAAAGTGTGCAACATCTTTGCTCCTTGGGAATTCATCATTCCAGATTTATCTTCACTTACCATTTCTAGCATCCAGTTTCTGGATATTCATTTTATTCCCCTTAAAACCTTTAGCTTCTTTATTGCTATTTGTTTCCTTCTTCTGTCTTATATTTCAGGGATCAGTTTCATTTCTCTCAGATGGCAACTGAATGAACATAAACATACCCCTGGTTGCTCAGGAATGGTGTTCCCTTTAAAAAAATCTCTATTCCAACCTTTTCTCACCTATCATTATTCCCATTCACCTTAAGTATGGGAACCAATTACCTAAGAACTCAATTAGAAGAATTTCTAGTAAAAGTACCCCACAAAAAATACAGAAACGAATGCAGTCTGCAACATTCAGCATTCTTAAGAGAAAGGCAAAAGATACCCCATAATCTTCAGAAAATCATGACTGATCCATAATCTGAAAAGATTGCAAGAAAACTTACACTTGTATTTTTATGATATATCTGTTATGTGGTCCTTAATGCTTGATGGACAGTTATCTATCATTTTAAAAAGGTATTAAAGCACTTAAAACCTCTTAGTGCTTTACTTCTGCTCAAAAAAAAATTCTATTGGACATATTTCTATTACATACATTCTCAAATTATATGGATGTTTCTAAGAGATTGTGTTTTGAGGTGGTGGAGCAGCTTGCTAACAGATTTTTAAAACAATAAATACGATTAAGTGATATCAAAGTGTGTAAGTAACCTGCAAATTCTAGGTGAGTGTATGCAACTTGGTAACAGAACCTACATCATTTTGGTGAAAGAGTCCAGTTCATTAATTGGATGATGCCAATGAACATGTTTCTTTAACTGCTATCTGTATTTAATCTGATAAATAACTCAAACCAGTCACATTTTATTCTAGAGTTTTCAGTTTTCGTGCTCAAATTACAAGCTAACAGCAAGTAATGTTTCTGTTAGAGGAAAATATGTTATCAAAAAGCTTTTTGAACTTATTTTTGTTACATAGTTAATTTCTGGATTTTGGATTGTGTCACAAGTTCAAATGCACCCAAAAATCATTGAAATAACTGCACAGGACAAAGGTCTATAGTGAACT
>NW_005054443.1:254318-267941 GCF_000277835.1 Geospiza fortis
AAGAGTGCACTACTAACTTTTTTTTCATTCAACTTCAGATAAGTGGAAAACAACACTAGTTATGCCCACTTACACAAAAAAATCCCTTGAGAATTAAGCATATTGGTAAAAAGGAGACTATATAATTAAACACAATTCATTTAAAGATGTTCCAACAACGTGTATGAAATAAGAAGCACAAAAACACTTGCAGAAACATCTGCATAAATTTTTATCAGTAATTATACAGTCCTTGGCATGTATATCATTTAAATTATTAATTTTTAAGTGAGGAATTACTGATTTCCATATAACACCTGTGGATGTAAAAATTCTTTGGTATGTAGCTTTAAATACTTTTTTACGGATGTCTTGGCTTACTTATAAAGTACTTTGTTAAAAATTTTAACACTTTTTTAACAAACAGCTAACATTTCTAGACAGCTACAGAAATCATGTTGACTGATGTCGCTTTAAATCACCCATGCTATTCATAATGCTGTAGATTTAGATCTGAAGCAAGGCCTTTATTCTAATGGAGCTGAGAACAATTATTTGTTCACAGAGGTTCAGAAGCTTAGTAAATCTCTATTCAGTATGGAGCCCTTTCCACCTGGTGACATGCAAGGTTTCAATGTTTTGTTAACAAGAACGTACAACTAACACTTTACAGGTAGTATTTTAAACTCTTTTCTAAAAGAATAATTCAGATTGAATCACCTAAACATACATGAATACATTCTATAGTAAAATTAATATAAAGAGATAAGATTTCATATGTCTTACATCAAATACATTCAAAAGTATTATAGTTTGTAAATTTTTTTTTTACTGACATTTGAGAACTAATTATCTCTGAGCCTTTTTTCTTTATTTCCTCCTACACTTATGCATTAATAATCAAATCTAGATTTTTGGGAGGGAAAGGTAATATGATTAGAAAACTGCTTGAATTATTTGATGTCTTTTGCTATATTGGCTAAGATCATAATGGCATTCAAAAAGCGATTACAGTCACTGTAATCTTATGGTTAAACTTAACATTAAAATCTTTACTAGCCAAGATGCAATATATTACATCTGAAACTGCAAGGAAGCTGTTTAGGAAAATTGTGACTGGGTGTCATCAAGAAAGATCTAAACATTAGATGACTATTTAAAATGTCAAATTGCAATCTGTACAGCAGGGATCACAATAGTCAGGATCCTAGATTTAGAAATCTAACATTTAATACCTCTCTGATTAATATAGCTCTAACAGATAGAAGTAGAGAATAAACGAGAAAGTAGAAAAGAAAAATAAAAATAGACCCAAGTGCCATTCTCCTGAAAAAATAATGAAATGAAAACCCAGTTACCTTTCCATGAGTGCTTCAGAAGAATAGTGCTGCACAGCAGCCAGAGATGACACCATGAAAGCAAGAAATGCAACATTTCCCAAGACAGTAAAAAGTGAATACCATAAAAGATAAGTGTGACCAATAGTATTTTAATCCATTGGTCTTTTCATTTTTCTTAATTAAACTGATAAGCTACATGGTAGTCCAGGGCTGTGATTTACAAATACTAAAAATTTTTAGAGTCTAGGAGAAATAGCTGTGCAGTTTTGTGGTGTTTTTCTGGTTTGTTTGTTTGGGTTCTTTCAAGTATCACAACGATGCATCCGCCCCAGGACTTCTCACAGCCTGTAAAGATATCCCAAAACACCCACGTCCATCTAGGTAATATTTCTAGCTGATTATATTGCCACCCTCACAACGTCTGAATGCCTTGCACCCATTAATGATTATTTTGAAATAGTCCCATAAAGAGTAAATTTGTATCTTTCTGTTATAGACAGGAGTCAAAATTAAAGAAGCTGAACCCAAATCAACAAAAATCAACCAAAAAAAAAAAAAAACCATCAACCCAATCAACAAAAACAAAGACCAAGATAAACCTCAGGAGATTTAAATAAAAAGATTCAATGACTCACCTAAAATATTACTACATCCACAGCTGTGCAGTGGAGCCAAAGTAATCGCTGTTCCCACCTGCTACACCTCTGCTGGTTGTCAGTCCTTTCACCAAGACAGATGAATGAGTCACAGTACAAAATGTAGAGTCTTTCCATCACGCAGGAATTCTTTTATACATCAAGGAATTCAGTTCAGTCAAGTCCTTGGCTAAATGACTTTGGATCTAGCAGTGACACTGTGAAACATAGGCAGAGGTTTTAAAGGACCTTACACACAACCACTGTTGTGTGACATGTCTCCTGACATGTCTCCATGGACAAGGCCATACCATTCTGCACCATATGGAAAATGCAGAGGTTGAGTTGGAAGTCTCCTTCAAGTGAAATTCTCATCATCAAACCTTTTCTGTTCCTATCAGCAAAACATTCACTACACTAAAAATGAATATTTTTGTATATGCCTTTCTTTTTTCTATGAAAACTGTTTTAAGACTCTGATCATGCCACAGCTTATTGGTGTGTGTAACTTGACACACAAGTCATAAAATTAGGCCTTTTTCTCAAGTTTTCAAGGAACTTAAATGGAGAGAAGCATTTATGACCCATGGCAGACCAGCAAGCCAATGAGCTAAGAAGAAAAGTCAGCTTTAGAATGAATGAGGATTTTCAGACTTAGGAAAAAAAAATACTATTAGAATTCCCAATCAATCAATTATGTATTTTGATAAAAGTAAACCTAAATACTAAACCACATGCTTCATTTAATGCTCAAAGAAAAGAAAAAAGGTCAGTAAAATGTAAACACCAAAGTCATAATTTGAATGGGCTACTAAATAGCTTAGATTGTTCACGAACTGAGAATAGGGAAATTATAGTGAATCACAGCAATATGAAATACAAATGGTAAATACACAATGCATCTTCCTAACTGGTCCTATAAAGGCAAAAGAATGGGGATTTTATTGTGCTTGGCTAAAAATTATGCAATGTGAAGAAATAAGATAAATATGTGAATTTTAAATTAAGTTTGAAAACATCAACTTTGATACAAAAGAAAGGATTTAAAACAGAGTTCTAAAACTTTAAATTATGACAGCAAGATTCTCGGAGCATAATCCATGTCCATCTGGAAAGCATCTATAACAGGACAATCCTACACTGGTAGAATTTATCACATCCATCAAATCAGAGCTCCTGTCTGACTCCATTTAATATGTCCTTGAAATAATGGGAGATCTGCAAGAAAGTCACACAACTGGATTGAAGTTACTTATTGAAGTGGAAAATGAAACCTACACTTCAGATTGAAAACATTGATTAAGACTCTTATTGTTCACTTAAATTAAAACATTTGTGTCTAACACATGTCTGATTATGATGGCAGCAATGACATTTTAAAGTAAGCATTTCTCATGTATTTCAGGGCTGGTTTTCTTGCACAGACTGAATTGCAAAGCAATTCAGCATAAGCAAACCTGCCAGGCTCTTTAAAACTGTAAGTTTTAATTATTACTATATAGAGTTGTAGACAACTGTTAGTCTAGTAACAAAGCCCAGTTATGTTCAGACCTTTAACTCCTCTGAAATACAAAAGGGTGGAGCTGCTCCTTCCTACTTTCCAAATGGACTGTTGAATTATTTTTCCTTATTTGATCTCAGATTAAAAAAATTCAGAAACACAAAGAGAATACATGTATGCAAATGTTTTGAAAAATCAACTCTTTCCAATAGAAGCAGTCAAAGAGATCTTACTGCTTTTCAGGAGTATAAGATTTCCTGTACAGTCCTGTAAAGTTAAAGACTGAAACCTCACACCAGCATTACAAAGTTTATGTCTCCAAATCCTGGTATAAGTTCTATTTTGTATTTTAAGAGGAAGCATATAGGGACCATGCTCATTACAAGAGTTACTGGAGAATGTGGATGAATCAGTAAATATCAAAATCAGTAATAGCTATAATAAAGCACCTTGTAAAAAGGAAATATTTAAATGCTATTACTTCAAATGGGAAAAAAATTCTTGTTAAATTAGCATAGAGAACCATGAGAAAAATTAGCGAACAGAACTCATTTCCAGGGAAGAACTTTACACTGAAAGAAGGCAACTCTTAACAAGGAATGCATCCTGAAGCCTCAGCTACACAACTCAAGAATTACATTTAAAACTGATTAATGTCAAGTACCAAGTGGAAATGTAAGAAAACCGAGGATTTTTATATCCAGGCCTTTAAACTGATTCATATCTATAGGTGGAAATAAGCCAAAATCACTCAAACTTTAGGATTGCCACAGAACACTAAATTGAAAAGGCAGAAAATTAAATTATGATAAAAACAGTCTAGCTGACAGTACCTAGTGAAATACAGAATCTATTCCTATACTTTGGATATATATTATCTGCATTAACTAAAAAGAGTGATTATTTTTCTTTTTCCAGCATGGCATCTAAACCAGTTCTACAATAGATGTAAATTACTATGAAGTGAATATTGTTTACTTCTAATACTTGAAAAGATTAAGTTATGTTGACAAATGCTTTTTTTTCATACTTTTGGAATTCTAGTTTTGTCCTTCAGTGAACTAAATACCTTTGTCTTTTATTAAGATACCCTTCTTAAGTTTTGAGCAATTTGCCACCATTCAAGACTGTGCAGAACTGTTGAATAAGAGGCAAACAGGAGTAGATTAATTTAAACAACAAAGGAGAAGAAGAAAAATAGCTTCAACCCACAACTTCAATCCCCAAATTCCATCCTCCTGAAAAAGTGACACACACAGATCACCCTCTTCAAAATCCCACAAGTCTACCAGCAATGGATAATGCTAGGAAATGGTGTCTGATGAATTCTGTTGCCTGGCAGCTTCTCACAAACACGGTGCAACATGTGCTGTGCTTCACTGCTTTGTATTTAATGTGGTGCCAAAGTTGGGCAAGCCCTGCTCCATTCCTTCTCCTAACTCCAGCAATGTGCTCCTGCCACTAACTTTGGATCAAACCTAATGAATTGGTTCAATTTAAAACTAACTCACATAAGCGTTGAATTGCTTTCTTATGTAAAATCACTCCACTGACTTACTCTAAAGCCACAAAAGGTGCTAAATCTGAGACAAACAAGAAGAAGGAAACAGGTGCAAAAGGTAACAGGAAGAAAGAAAAAGAGAAAATGAGATTACCCCTTTTAGCAACAGTTTGCAGTTTCACTATGGCAGTCAATACACAAAGCTGCTGTCTCAGGAGGCAGCTCCACAATAGCTTAAACTGCTCCAAACTGAGGCTGTTCTTCCACTGACCCTAGTGGAAGCTCCACCAGTGGAGCTAGTGGAGCTCCACTATACTCCATTCTCCTGTCTGAGCAATTTGCAATGCCACAACAGGGCTTTGTTCCTGTAAGCACTGCTTGTGGTACCCTCTACCCTGGGAAAAAAAAAAAGGATTTTTATTAGTGAAGAATGAAAACTTAGATGCAGGGAAGCTTGGTCTTTAGAATATTTTAGAAGACAAAAATACTCTATGTTGCTTGCATATATAGATTACTTAAATGTATAGACAGACCATAGGGAGGATGTCAGTAAACTGCAAGTGGAAGCACTGTACGGTTTGAGTGGTTTTGGTTATTGTTTTTAATAACAGAATGTGCTTACATCAGAAAACCCATTTTTCTAAACATAAAAACTTTCATCCTTTGGTGGAAAAAAAGTATTCTCATGTTTTAATGATTTCATGAAGATGATCCATATTGAATGCATCATATCTATGAATTTATTTTACTTCTGAATGAAAATACAATTTAAGATCTATCTATTGCCTAATGTGTAGCATGTAGTACTGTCCTTTATACTTCTTTAAAGTGGCTCAGTATTACCAAAAAGAAAATACATTTGGAATTTTGGTTCAGTAAGAATTCTAATTTCTTGTTAGTACCACTTGTTTTACAAACTCATGCTCTCAAACTATAGACTTATTAAAAAAAGCATAGAAAGAATCTGAGATACAGGTATCCAGAAGTTCTGCTTTGGCCATGGTTTTTGATACTCCTATATACCAAACAGATCAGATGTAGTACATCTTTATTCATACAGTCCACATGGTTTTCAGGTTTACCTATAAAAAGTAGATGCTTAGCTACTAAATAGTAAAAATACCAGTAAATTAAGAAATATGTATTAATCAGATTCAAAAATATTATTTCTATTTTAAAGAGTTACATTGCTGTTCATATTGGAACCACTGAAGTTCACCAATTTTCAGATTTCTATAAATATCTAAATGATCAGGGCATGCAAATAAAAATAATATAGAAGGACAGTGGAGAGAAAAACACTGGAAAACATAGCAGTACTGTATAAATTACTATTTTTAGCTATTCAGTTATTTCAGATTTCTTGCATTATATTTAAAAATACTTCCTGAGAATAGGTGTCTCAACTCTTACGACACATATTTAACAAATCTATTCATGGAAATCTTCCATCTGTTCTCAAATGAATAAGAATGTTACTATAATTGTTTGAGATCTATATGAAGACAAATGACAGACCAACTGCTGTAATGGAATTTTTAATGAAATGTTCACATTTCTGGCTGACTGGGCACACTACTGTGATCTAAGGACTAACAGAAAAAGATGAAAATTCCTTAGATCTGTCTTCACTGTTTGGGCAGAATTATCCTGTCCTGTACCTATCTGTAAATGCTTACATTCAGAAAAGTCATCTGTTGCACACAGTAGATGATGTAGTCTCTTTCACAAATGCTTTGTCTTCTCTGTAATACCATAGCTGTATGTGTTAATAGAATACTTAACAAAAGATAATCTGCCACTAGAAGTATACTCTAACTTTAGGGTAGACTTTCTGACATAATCTGGTATTTTGTTCTGTATTTCACACAATTCTATTCATTTTAAGTATCCCTATTTAATGGAATCATGAAAGAAATCTCTATATTAGAAAACTGAGGCCTGATCTTCAAAAGAACTCCAGTTTGGCTACCTAAATGGCAAGATTTTGAGGAGTATTTAGCATTCTGTAGCTTACTGGAACAAATAGAAGCTGACTTCAAACTTTTGCTACTGAAGTAAGCATGAGAAATTTCTTTTCACAAAACAAGCTTTAAAATTCTAATCACCAAGTCTAAAACTTTCTGAAAGATTAAAGCAGAAAAAAAACCCCACAAGTACTCACTCAATTGTGATTTGCTCAATTTTCTAGTATTTTTAAAAATATTGATAAGAGTAGTATGTAAAAGAAGGGCTGAGGAGTGGAGAAGGGCTTTCCTGAACTTCTAGTTTCCAAACTGAGTTGTGCCAAATAATCAGCACATACCCATGGCTAATATGATTAAGATGAGAAATTAAGCACATATTGCAGTTCAAAATGTGTTATTTTTGTTCCTTTTTCTCTTAAAAAAATCCAAACAAAAAACTTTCTAAGGAATGTTAGACTAGTCTGGCCCCAATAGAACCAACAGCAAAACTTCCATTAATTGGACAGAATCTCATCCACTGTCTCAAACTGTAAAACAAGTTGCTGTCCCTGTCTAAGCTAAAATAAAAATGTGCCCATTCCTCAATGGACGCAGCTCATACCTTACAGCTTATCACGTTGGAAAAGCTCATTGGCTTGGAGCTGATGCCCACCTGCTTTTGTGCATGGTGTCTTCTGGCACAGACAGAGGAGAGATGGGAGCAGTAGCATTGTAAGATGCAGATAAATTTACCCGAACTTCACAGACACACCCCTCCAACATATAGGCTAACATTCTTTCAGAATATACAGATTAGTTTAGAACACTAACAAGAATGTATATACAGCTAAGGGTATCTCCATCCCTCCACATCTGTAACTTTTACAGCTATAAGCTGTAACAAAAGCAGAATCTACTCTGATGTCACACACAATGCTCACACTTCCCACTGCAAGTCTTCTCATGCAAGCCTGCTTTTCTGTAACAATTTCAAATTTGCAGCCTGACCACTTGTGCTTAAAAGTCAGCAGCAGTTTTCTTTAACTGTAATACTTGAGTTCAGTCTCTTCACTCCAGTGTCTGCTGCCCCTGTGAGCTTCATTTTAATTTATTACTTTCCAAAAAAATCCCAATGAGGATCTGCTTGAGAGGTTATGGAGTTTATCCCTCAGCTTCAAGGCAAAACTAACCATATTTAAACCACTCCTAATAGATGTTTCTCTAACCCATTCTTGAATGTTACCACTAGTGGAGATTGCAGTACCTCCCCAGGCATTCTCTTTTAGTGATTCATATTTTAAATATTTCCATTTTTTTCTAATGTAATTGTTTACTGCTGTAATTTGGTTTTTTGCATTCTTCATAACAGACCTTCATAAAATTTACTTTCTTCACATTTTACACTTTTGAACTCTTATAATAACAGATCTGTTTTGTACAGTCTTTTCAACCCCAACTTACCTAGGAAGAAGTGCACACAATTTCAGATAAGAAAACATAGCAAGACGAATATATTTAGAAAAAAAAAGTAGATCCTATTTTGGACCTACTATCTTTATATCTATGATCATATACAGTAAAACATTTTAACAATGGTCATTTATCATGTTCCTCAAGAGAACCAATAAAATGCAATGAATACACATCGTCTGATGTTGCACAGGTACAAAATGTATAGTTTGTTTACAAACTAATATTACTGAATGTAAAATGAAGCAACATTTTAAAAAAATATATTGGTAAAGGTCCAAATTTTACATTTTCTAAAATATTAAGGTCATGTTTTATTTACAGACCAGCGTTTGAACAATTACTGGCATTTAAAGATAACTGCTTAACCTGATGAATACATGAATAAAACAAGGCTGTAAAAAAAAAACCTAGACCAAATAAAAACCCCTCAATAATTGAAGTTCCATATAACAGTTCCAAAAACACTATTTTAAATTTCTATTTAGAAAAGCAAGATGTGATCTACCACACAGTAACTTATCAGAAACTGGTCTAACACTTTGATATGCTATAGTTATCGCAAGTGACCAATGTTACCAACCATGTGCCCGAGTGTGTTTTTTGCCCATTCCAACTTCAAATGAAGTTTTCACAACAGCTGTAGTATTTACAAATTTAAAATAAAGGGTCGATATACCTTTGGAAGGCATTGCCACTGTTACTGTGTCTGCTCTTGATGACCACAAGTAGCAGACTGCAATCCAAAGACCACTTATTTCCTTGACTCTGTGAGTTAACTATTGTTACCAGCATGTACCCCAGCTGGTTCTAAAAAAAAATAGACTAAGCAACTGACTAATAGTAAACACTCATCCAGGATCAATTACGACAGAACTCACTCACTGAAGTCCCCCTCTTGATGAGGGGTGGTGTGTCAAAAGGTGGAAGCTTTTAAACTTGAACAGGACCTATGAGCTGTATGATCAGCCATGACACAAACCCCAGCTGAGCCCTGCAGGCAGGTATGTGACATCCTTGGCTGCAGCTTCGGGAGTCTGGCAGTGACACCTGGTCACCTGCTCCTGCAGATACTCCTCTGTCTTCACTGTGCTAGGTTAGGTGACCTGAAGTTGCATAATAAAAAAACCATCTCAGGCTGTATTAGCTTTTACTGATTTTTACTGGGTTTGAGTAAGGAGCATGTCTCCTTTATGCTCCACCCTTTTTCCTTTGTGGCCCAGTCCCACCTCTGGGGCCCTGTATAAAAGTGAACATAAAAACAAATGAGGCAGACATTTGTGCCCACAGAAGGGACTGGTGAATGCCATGACACTTCTGCTTTGCCAGCCAGAATCCCTGTGAATAATGCAGTTTTTTCAAGAATGCAAGTAATTAATTAAAACTTGCCACCTTTATAAAAATAGGAGGATATCTGAGGGAATGGAATAAGAAGCAATTTCATTTTGATTACCATCCTCCTTTACACTCTGTTGTACCATCCTACATTAGGTGAAAAAAGGAAGAATTAAAAAGCTTAGGGATTCAGTGTATGCTTCTCATAAAAATTGTAGGTACAACACCTAAGAATTATGAAAACCAAATCATTTCTTTCCATGTTTGTGATTTTTGAGATCTCAGTGTTTTCAAGCATAACTCACTGATTCTCACTGATTGCAATGTTTACATCGTATTCAGTATTCCATACTGGATGAAGCAAAGTATCAGCCAGTGATGATCCCTGCTACAGAGAACTTGATCACATTCTTGAATTAAAGCAGTTATTAGTGCATTATACTGCTAGTGACAACGAAACTGTTTCACATTCTGAGAATACCCATCTCTGAAATGTTTTAGCATACCTAACCAAGCGACGCTACGTATTCCTATGCAACATTCAAATCCTCTAAAAATATGCTTTCTTGAATAGATTCTCAGTCTAAATGTATATTGACAACAGATTTTGCTCCATTTCATGTCTTATATTATTTCTGATAAAGTTCCTGCTTTAGTTTTTAACTACAGGCTATAGTTTCTAATTGCTGCTCTGCCTCAGCAGCCATGGCTGCTGCCTGCAGCTCTTCTGTTTCACTCTGGATGGAATTGGCTGCTGTAACTTGCTTTCTTTCACTGTGCATATTGTTCTCATGCCTTTTTAGGTCAGATGCCTTAGCAAATGCTTTAGTGCAGGAACTGCAGACAAAAGGTTTCTCTCCTCGGTGCCTTCTTTCGTGGTCTTTGAGGTGGGACTTGTGCTTGAAAGCTTTATCACACATATGGCATGCAAATGGCCTCTCATTACTGTGAACTCTTTCATGCTTTTTTAGATCTGGCGCACGAATAAAAGATTTCCCACACACCTCACAACTGTAAGGCTTGTAACCTGTGTGTATTTTCAAGTGTTCTTTCAAATGAGCCTGCGTGGTGAAGCCCTTTGTACACATTTCACAAACAAATGGTCTGTCTGCAGTGTGTAGCTTTTCATGTTTTCTCAAACGCGCTTCATCGGAAAAGGTCTTGCCACAAGCCTGACATACAATGTGTTCCCTGTGACCGTAAAGCAAGTACTCAAACTTCATATCCCCGGCTGCTGTGGTCCATCCTGGTGTCTGTTCATCTTTCACTTCACTTATGCCATCATTAAATGTGAGTGCCTGAGGGGTCTGAGATCCTAAGTCTTTAGATTCCGTTGTTTCCATAGGTTCTACTTCTTGGCCATAGCAGTTTACTTTTCTAACTTCTTCACTTCCCAATTCTTTCAGAATTGCCTCTTGCACTCTCAGGGTAGTGGTTGGTGATTTACCATCTTCCTGACTTGGGGGAGTGCCTTCTACTGTCACATCTGATGGACTGTCATCATGATCTCCAATCTCTTCCACCTCATCATCTTGGGTATCATTGGGTTCCCCAATAGAACGGTTCATTTTTAGACAGTACTTGCTCTTGGACTGTGTGTTTTCTTCAGGACTAGACACATCACGTTTTTGAGAGCAGAGTTTATCAAGAAACCGAATACCGAGGATCTGGCCTGACGACATCATCAAGTTTACATCCTCTTTTTTAACAGAAATCTTTGCAGTATACATGTAATTGAGAACTTCCTCAAAAATATCAGAACGAAGAAAATCTATTTCTATTACTGATGAACTATCAACTTCAAGTTTTTTGAAAAGCTTCTTGAAGTAGGTACTGCAGGCAGCAAGCACGCACCTATGGGCTCTGAACTTAACATCTTCAACCACAATAGCGATGTCACAAAATTCTCCTTCCAAACGTTGTTCATTCAATGTTTTCAGGAACACAGTTTTGTGATCGTCGTCATTATATTTAATGGTTTCAGACATACTGATGAAAAACTCCTGTAAATTAACAGGAAAATTTTGTAACTTTTATAAAGCAGTCTAAGTCACAAAATCCCAAGAGATGAAGTAATTTCCATCATTTACCAAAAGCCCAACTTTTTTTTTGCATAAAATGACCACAAAAGGCCTGTTAGACTGTAAAAGCATTACTCTGAAACTGATTTTAAAATTGTGAATGTATAAAGGTCTTTCTTAGGTTACAAAATTTACAATTATTCAAATCTTTATTGATTCAGTTATATAAAATTGAAAACTTTCTCTTTAAAACTCCAATTCTCATTAAATGTATGACCCAACTCATAAGTCACTATTATAGCTAAAGGAAATGTTAACACTAAAAATGTGTAAGAAATACTCTAAATAAGTCAGCACAACAAACTAAATTTGACATATCAAATATAAGCCTTACCATGAACAATGCGGGAAGTTTTCTAAGCAAATGATTATTAAATTAATCTCAGAATGGGCCACCTTCAGCCTGAAAGATGGGAAGATAATAACATTTCAATATGTGATAATATCTATTCCAAAAATATTTTGAGTGTTAAAAGACAGCATTTTCAATTATTTAAAGTTAAATAAAATACATTGTGAAAATACCCAGTTATTATTTCAGTGACACTACAGACAACTGTAGAGGACAACTCCATGTGTTTACTTTCCTATGGCTACTGCAATTCCCTGGTTCCACTTTCCTGCTACTTAACTACACTAAATCTAAAGGTCTGAATCACCACAATTAACGCAGTAACCAACCCATCAAGAAGGTGATCAGTCTTCTGCTGACCCAGAGAGCTGAGCCAGCCTAGCAGAGGGTCTGGCAAGCAGACCAAACATCCCAAAGGACAGCAAACCAGGGACAGGGATGAATGCACATCCAGGACCAGGGGAAGGGACAAGTGTACCAGAATTCCAAACTATGGAGATACCAGAAAACAGAAAGATAATGCAAGACACATAATTTAAAATTATTCCACCCCAACAGACATCTAATTGTGCTAAAGCAGGAAACGCAGTGGAGTGGAGGGGAATTTAATACTTTGGAACAAATCCAGTGCCACCTGGCACAGATCTCCTGGTAATTTCTTCCCTAAATTCTAATTTATCCGTAACCATATATGAAACAGAAGCACATGACAGGTATGATGACAGGTTTGCAACTCTTGGTGCTGTGTGTTTCACACGATATGGGAACACCTGGCTCTGCAGGTCTGGCACCTCCACTAAAGTGTCCCCGGCTACACAGAAAAATTAAAATAAAAAAAGTAAATAAAGGACGGCCAAAATTATTTTCTTAGTCCTAAATAATCAAATTTTAAGATAGCTAGATATTAAGTCTGTAAATACTTGAAATATGCAAAAGGAAACAAAACCAGAAAGCGATATTGTATATATTTATGGGCCGTCTGGTTCTGCTGGCCCAGGAAAATGTATCGGTCCAGCACTGAAGATGGTAGGACAAACAACTATTTAAATGGGATCTTTTTCGAGTTCTTTGCAAGATGGGAAAATGCTTTCTTTTTAAGCACGCAACAAAATGTCACTGTTAATAATCTAGCAGCAATTGCACCGTCCTGTTAAACAGTATGCAGTTTTGCTGCAATTCTGTCGACACTGAGAATGAATTATAGAAGGAATTGGCTGAAAACAGGGCTGCGGAGTATGCAGGGGTGTGCAACTGGCAAAGAACGAAGGTTTTCCTTTGCGAATGGAGCGGGTCAGGCACTCGCCCAGAGCGTTTCCAGCTCTAATTAAAGAAAGCTCTGGTTTACTTATTCCACTGGGCAATTCAGATTTATTCCTCCACACGCTTTTTACACGGCCGCTACCTCCGCAAGGGCCGCAGGGAGGTGATTGCGGGGCTGCGACTGCTCAGCACGCGCTCGGTGCCTCCCCGCGCCGGCTCTCGC
>NW_005054443.1:269080-285397 GCF_000277835.1 Geospiza fortis
GGCGGCGCTCGGGGGCGCGCCCGCGCGTGTCCGCGGAGGGGCGGTGTGATGTGCGGGAGCGATGCTGCCCCTGGTGTGTCCCTTGCCGGCCACCGAGAGCAGAACGGCTCTGCCCACCCAAACCCGCCTGCGCTCCCTGGTGCAAATACCCGGGGGATTGGATTTTAAAAGGCATAACGCGATCGCTGGGAAGGAATAAAGATTTTATTGCACTGCTCATCTCCCACCTCCGGTTTTCTTTCCAAAACGCATCTCATTAGATGCTGCTCTGCTGGCACAGCTTTCACTGGAATTATTTGTACATTAATAAAACGCTACAGTGCTTCTGCTAGTGTGAAATGCAGCATGTCTGCTTGGGAAAAATCTCGGTAAGTACTTGTGTTGGAAAGTACTGCGAATTAAAGAACTCACTGGAAGAGTGGAGTCATCTCAAGGAGCAACAAATTGACCTTTTTCATTGGGTTGATAACTCCTTCCCCTTCCTGGGCTGTTTTCTGAGAGGTTTTCTGTGTAATGCACTGACATATGTACTGGGTTTTGGTCCAGCTGGATCACTTTGTTTTGCTGGTCTTTTTAGATAATTTTTTCCCACCCCCTATTAAATATAATGGAATGAAGTCCCTTTTTTTCCTGGGCAGTCAAAACTTCCAGGCTTGTTTTTGTAGTAACATTGGTAATTTACATTCAGAAGGCAGAATTAACTGTCTTAAATAAGACAAAGAGTAATGGGTTCAAACTGAGAGGGGATATTTGGGTTGAATATAGGGAAGACATTCTTCCTTGTGAGGGTGGTGAGGCACTGGAACAGGTTGCCCAGAGAAGCTGCCGATGCCCCATTCCTTGAGTTGTTCAAAGCCAGGATGGATGGGGCTCTGAGCAACCTGGTCCAGTGGAAAGTGTCCCTGCCCATGGTGAGGGGGTTGGAACAGGATGATATTTAAGTTCCCTTCCAACCCAAACCATTTGATGACTGCATGAAGTCTTTGAAGTATTTCTGAATCCTGTAAAAGACCTCTCTCCACATTGGAAGGAACTTCCCTAAGACAATTTCACAATGTGCTATTTCTTTCTTTGACAGTGTCCCAAACGCTCCTACAATAACCTTATTGCTCCTGAGAAACACATAGCAGCTGGTTTACCACACTGACCAGCAAATGACACCGGTTCATTTCGTTAACACTCTCTCTTCCTGCTCTATCTGTACCTGACAGTGTGGATATGCCTGGCTTTTAGGGCCAGGTTCTGCTGTGGGTAATCAGAATTAAACTAGTAATGGAAAAAAAGTTACAAAAGTTACAGCTGTCCATTTTCTCTCTCTGCTTTTCTGTATCTTAGGCTACTGCTGAATGTCTGTTTCTGTGTGTTTCAAATTCTATCATTAGTAGCTCCCACTGAGATACTAAAATAGGGGAAGCATATGTTCAATATCCAGACTCAATAACTATGGATTGTGGAGAATTAAAAAAAAAAAATCTTTGTTACTATCTAACTGTGTGTGGTGGGTTGACTCTGGCTGGATGCCTGGTGCCCACCAAAGTAAGGGTCCGCTGAGCAGGGGAGAGAAAGTATGTTGGAAGGCACATGTATTGAGATAAAAGGACAGGGGGTGGTCAGTCACCAATTACTGTTACAGGCAAAACAGTCTCCACTTAAGGAAACTATTTTAATTTATTACCAGTCAAATCCAAGTAGAGAAATAAAAGCTGAATCTTAAAACATCCTTCCTCCACCTCTCGTTTCTTCCCAGGTTTAACTTCATTCCCAATTTCTCTCCTCTCTTCCTCTTTTTCCCTGCCAGCTGCTGAGGGGAATGGGGGATGGGGATGGGGGCTGGGGTCAGTTCATCACACATTGTCTCTGTTGCTTCTTCCTTCTCAGGGAGAGGACTCCTCAGACTCTTTACCTGTTCCAGCATAGGTTCCCTTCCACTGGTGACAGGCCTTGATAAGCTTCAGCATGCTCCCCATGAGCTTCACAAACTGCTCCAGCGTGGGACACCTCCCATGGGATGCAGTCATTTAGGAACAGGTGGCTCCAGTGTGGGTCCCTTACAGGGTCACAAGTCATGTCAGCAAACCTGCTCAGTGTGGGCTCCTCTCTCCATGGGTCTACAGCTGCCAAAAGGCTGCTCCAGTGCAGGTTTCCCGCAGGGTCACAGCTTTATTTGAGATTCTTCCAGCTCCAGTTGGGGGATCTCCATGGGCTGCAGGTGAGTATTTGCTGCACCATGAACCTCCATGGGCTGCAGGGCAACAACTGCCTCACCATGGGCTGCCTCACAGGCTACAGAGGAATCTCTGCTCCAGTGCTGAGCTCCTCCTTCCCCTTCTTCACCTACCTTGATGTCTTGCACAGCTGCTTCCTTCATGTATTCTCCCTCCTATCTCTCTGTTGCACAGGTTTTGCCCTCACTTCTTAACTGCTATCCCAGAGGCACTACCTCCCTCAATGATGGGCTCAGCCTTGGCCAGCAGTGAATCTGTCTTGAATTCTTCTGGCATTGGTTCTGTCAGACACAGGGGAAGCTTCTAGTGCTTTTCACAGAAGTTACTTCTGTTTCCCCCCCAGCTACCAAAAGGTTGTCACACAAACCCAGTAGAGTATGTAATATTTTTCATTACATATGAATGTTGCACTAGGTTTTGGAAACAAGATACAAAAGGTAAATGTCACAAAAATTCTGGATGAAAAGACTTGGGATTGAAAATATGTAATAGTGAAGGTGAAGCATAAGAATAAAACCCATCACATCTCCACTAGCATGTCTGTGGGCTAATATGTGTAGTCATGTCAGTTGCCAAAATCAAGTATTTTTTCAATTTACTGGAAAATACCATTCTGCAGAAAAAGTGTTTGAATCATGTATCTGACTGAAACACTCTTCCTATTAAATTATCCTTTACCCAGCTAGCACAGATTAACATTTAAGCTTTGAAATAATTCTGCTGTTTTCCTATCTGATGAACTAGACTGTAGATGCTGTGGATATGTTGAACCAACAGGCTGTTTCCAGACTGTTTGGGTTGCAGGGATATCTGTAAGGGAAAAGAGTCCTTTGTAGGATGTGCTTCTTTTGTTTAGAAAATTGTGTAACAGGAGGGAAGAATGACAAGTGCCGCTTCATGTAACCATGCATGAGACATTGGAGATGGCACGCAGGGAAGACTGAAGCTTCCATCTAACACTTTCAAAGTGATGACTGGTGTAAAATATGTATTAAGTGTCTGCGGATTCCTGTGTCTTTGAATGGTTAGGTTTATGTCTGTGTAAGTTCCAAATGACAATAGAATAATGATATTGTGGTCAGTTTTCATGTGTTGAGATTGTATCTTGGTCTTGCAGAATTGACCATTGTACAAGGACACAGATTTTCCGTGGGTCAGATTTCTTGTCAGGCTGAGTGCACAAAAGAAGGTGAAGATACAAATCATCCAGTGTTTGTGAAAGGGAATCATAGACCCTGTTAGTATATTCCTGTGTGCCAGCAAGGACAGCAAAGCCTCCTGAGAGTGTAAGTGAATGTGTTAGGACAGAGGAGGGAAGTCAGGGAGCAGATGCTCCTTGCAGTGTGTGTTTCCTATAGCAACCTGGCAAATTTCCCGTCAGAAATTTGCGTGTGAGTTAGTCATGTTTTCGCATCACTTACTCGTGCCTGTATTTTCAAGTATCCCCACGAAAGAGGAAATAGTAGAGACAACTGGGGAGGAGCAGAGCATAGATGATGGAGGTTGGTGGCACAGCCCCTGGCTAATCTGTACAAATGGGTGGTGAGAGGCCACACCACCCTCCAAATGACTGAACAGCACTTGGAGCTTGCAGTTTGCACCAATGCCTGAAGGGACACAAGTCCTGTTGAGAGAACCTGATCTGTAAAATCTTACTTAATACTGTTGTGTTCTAAGTAGACAAACATTTTAATGATATGCTTCTCTTACCAATTAATTCTACTACTACTGCTACGGTGTGTTTATCTACAGTCATATATAGTAATGCCTGGAGACAGATGATTGTCAGGAATTGTGGAAAATAAAAATATGTGGCTGTGTGAACATGGCAGTTCACACTCTGCATGTACAAGACATCCCATAGTCTAGTCAGGTCTAGCTGTAATTTGCATAATTACACACACCCTATTACTGTCCCTGTTAGTATCCTCTCTGTCTCCATGTCCCATCCCTATTCCCCCTACCCCTTTTAGGGGTATATATTTTTTCATGTGTTGGGGTTTGGACTCTATTTCTTCAGTATTTTTATCTATTTCTCCCCTATATCTCACTCATCATCCTATTTTTCCATTCTTTTTCTTTCTCTTTCTCCTTCATTGACAATTACCTTACTCTCAGCCCAATTCCTTGACTTTGCTGACACCCTTATTTGATTAGAACTATATGGAGAGTGAGTGAGGAAGGATGGATGCCACTTTCCAATGCCAAATTCCAGAAGCATATAATGAAATTTCACTTTTTCTTCCTTCCCCATGGTATTCTCTCTGTGTTTCCTTACTTTCGTGCCCTTGTCTTCCTACCTGATTCCTTCCTTCCTGATTCCGTTGTAATCCTATATTCTGGTGCTGAAGGTAAAAAATGCTACAGGTAAAGACTTTAAGGAATAGAGGTGTCTACTTTATTCACAGCCCCCAGAGGAAAGAGAGCATTGAACAGATGTGAGAGGTCCCAGAGAAGAAGGAAGGAGGGGGATATATATTTATATATATATTATCCTATGTAAAGATGGTATCAAATGGATAAAAGCTTAAAATTACACATTTGTTTTTTAAGCTGGGTATTTCTTGACCTTTAAGAGTAAGAAAAATAGAAAGCTTTTTGGTGAATTAGTTAATGTTCACTTGGTGAGAGCTGTATCTCTTCTTGATTCTTGCTTGTACTGCAGACCTGCCAGCAGTATAACATACTGCTAAGAAACAGCTGGTCCACAAATGCATTATAGCTTCCTCGTGCCTGATCTATCAAAAAAGAACAAATTTCTCATTCACAGGTCACGTGCATTTTTGATTTACAGAGTACATATAGAACTTGGTCCTGTATGGTGTTTTCAGCCATGTTTCACGTTTCTGTCAGAGTCTGTCAGTGTGCAGTTAATAAAAGAGGCTGCCATTCTGTGAATTATTTATGCGCTGTCCAGTTTGTTTGTGTAAGTAGGGCACACAAATTTTTTTGGATGAATTATCTGCTGGCATGAGAATGGGCAGAGCAGAGCAATTTAACTTTTTTTTGAGCTGAAGTTGTCATTACCAAGATATCATGGATCTCATCATGGGTATGCAAAAATGATTTTTATTCACATTTGAATTTTAATGATAGAATCATTTAGGGTGGGGAAAGCCTCTAAGATCACTGAGTCCTGTTTTTAATCCAGCATGGCCAATTATATCACTAAACCATGTCTCTAATGCCACACCTACATGTCTTTTAAATACCTCCAGGATGGTGATTCAACCAGTTCCCTGGACAGCCTGTTCCAATACTTGATGACCCTTTTACTGAAGACATTTTTCCTAATGATAGAATCATTTGGACATGGCATAGTCTGCATTTTCTGAAAGGGGCCAAGCTTGCCAAATGCAAACAAATGCTATTTACTGTGATGTATTTATTTTGTGAAAAACCCAAGCTTTTATCTTGTGTTTGAATATTGGAAAGTGTTCCTCATAATTATGGATAGACTATAATTGAAAAATCAGTCATCTCACAGCTACAGCCCTCAGTCCCCTCCAACCTTATTCTTTGTCAACCTCATGTTTCTTAAAACAGTTAGATGTTTATTGTTTAGAGCAAGAACAATCCATTTAATTCCCCATTGCTATATTTGTTAGTCAATGCTCTGTAAAAAACCTAAAATCAATATAGAGCATGATATTTTCACATCACTGGATGGCCAGTATTCCTGCATTCATAAACCTCACACAAAATGCCATTAGTAGAGAGGAATCAGGCTCCCCCTAAAAGACAGCTTTGCCTGCTTCTGGCTGCTACAGCTGCTTGCTTCACTGTTCATTGCAGGTGCTTATCTGCTGACATTTTCCCAAGAAGTTGAGCATATGAGCCCTGATATCTGTAAAGAGAGATGGAAAGTTTCATTGCAGTGAGCAAGCTCTGTGGCTTTATGTGTGACGGTTTATGCGCAGCCTATCGGGTTTGCTGCACATTTGCTAATGACCACAGACTTTCACATTTTAAATGTGTGAATTTTAGAATGGAGAGCACTTCTGCTATTTTAGTTTGTACATTTTAAGCCTTTTTCAGCACCTTTCTCCATGGAGATCAGAAAGATTTTATACTGTTAACACCTGCATTTTCAATCTCACTATTGAATCTGAATATTTGCAGAAAGCGTGGAAACAATTTTATCATAATAAAAGTAGTGATCTCTCAGAAGTGATCTCATCAAACAGCTAAGTCATTAAAGATCGCTGCAGGAACACATCACCAAAAAACCCCAAACTCACCATAAGCACAGAAAACCCTTTGAGCTTAACTGTACTCCAGTTAGAAGCAAAAAAAAACCCTTCTATGCACTGTTGAAACAAATATAATTAATTATAACCCATTCAAGAATAAAAAAAATTAGATAATGGAAGATGTGTTTGATTAATTTTAATGGAATAAATCAGCCTAGAAAGCTGAAAGAGTCATCCTGATGTCACACAAAATTAAGGAACTAAGGTTTGGCTTTTCAATTCCCTGGACAAACACACGACCTTCCTTGCCAGTTATTAAAAGTGCAGAAAAAGAAATAATAACTTTGGTATCCATTTTTCTTCCCTGATGTGACTTTTTAATATTAAAGGTGGTAATACCTGTCTAGGAGGAGGAATTATTTTTTTCTCTAATGTCTGTTATTTATCATCTTCCTTCTAATGGCAGGAATACATACAGGAGTAGCAAACACAGAGAGAGAAATTGAAGTTCTTTGGGTGCTTGCTCTTGCTTATAACCTTTTCCTTTTCAAAGAACAAGGTTTACACATTGCCTTCAGGCAGCTCTGAGATGTGACTCATTTGTAGTAGCAATAAGACTGTTTTAGGTATCACTTTTTGCTGATGTTTTTTGCCACATGGTTGTAGGAATGCTGCAGAAGGTGGAATCTTGTCTAGCAGCCTCAAATGCAGAAAAGAAACCAGAAGAAGGAAGGTGAAATCTAAGGTGGGATTGGGACAGATTTAGTAAAGGCAACAGCACTAGCAGGGTCCCCTGGCTGAGGATGGTCTGAACATCCTTAGATGAAGGACCAGTGTTCCTACAAAGGACCCCAACCTTAGAACAGTGGCAGGTGGCAAAGTATTCTCCTTGCTGTCTGCTTTTCTTCTACTGCTGGTGGCAGCAAGCCTTGTTGTTGTGTAATTTTTTTTCTGTATTTATTGTTTTGCAGAATGTAACAGATATCGTAAAATAGAATTAGTCTCATAAATCTAATAGGTCTGTACCTGTCCCAAAAAGGATGCATAACTTTTGCCCGAGAAAAATAATAAGTATAGGTATAGATATGTAGATATATAGATATTTAGATATATCTGGGTAATCTGAGGCAGGTGTGCATGGTTTTGGTTTGGACTCGTGATGGGTATCAGTCTCATCTCCTGTTGAAACACAGCACATTTGTGGTTCCCATGTTCTGAAGAGGATGAAAAAAGAAAAGGTTTCAAAATTATTTGGAGGGCTGCAGGAAATGTTTTAGAGTGAGAGAGTCTTCAGAACTACTAGTTGTTTAGCTTTCTCAACAAGTATGCATTAGGATGACTTGATTACAGAGACTAAGACACTTTATGGAGAGAAAATACTGGCAAATAAAGGGATCTTTAGTCCAAAGATTTGAATTGTCTGTAGCTGGAAGTTGTTACCATGAAACCATTCAGATAAGCAATGATGCATACTTTATTTCTAAGCAGAGGGAATGATTAACTGTTGGAATAAACCAGCAAGAAAACTAATGGATTCTTCATCTCTCAAAATCCACAAGTGAAAAAATGGATGCCTTTCAAAGTTATGCTTAGTCACATCCTAGTTAATTGGCTCAAAGTAACAGCAGCAAGTCACATTGTGTCCTGTTTTATATAGGCTGTCAAATTAGGTGGTTATAGTGTTCTTTTTGGCTTGTCAGTCTGTGAAATACTGCAACTGCCAAAAGCCTGCATTAAAAGAAAAGTAGTGCTTTGAAGTTAAGCACTCCATGGATAAAGAAGGAAGAATTAAGGTTACTTTAGTAATCTTCACTGTGATCCTCTGTGTATTTGCATTATGATGCAGTCTTAACTGCTCAGTCGCTCAGATTACCAAAGCTCTAATCCTAAATTTCTAGAAATCAGACCATTCTTTTGCTTGATCTATAGAAACAGCTCCTTCCTCTTTTATGTGGGTCAGCCCTTAGCAAGAGGTGCAGTGAACAAATAATTGTATAAAGGACTGGTGGAATGAAAAGCATTTTAAATCAATGTCAAGTTAATGGAAATACATGGTCTTCAAGGAGAAAGGATACCCCATTAGGCCATCAGAATGCCTGTTCTGAAAGGCAACACAGTTATGGAGATGTCATGATCCTGCATATTAAGAACAATTATTCTGTTCATAAATGCAGATACAGGACATTGGGCACTGCCCAGTTGTAGAATACAATGGATTTTTGCAGGGAAGATTTTATTTCTCATATTTATGTGCGTTACCTGAGGTGCATAGAAACATCTTGAGACTACCACAGTCCTGTTAGGAAAAAGAATGAAGCTGGGAAAAATTGCTGCCTAGAAATTTGCTTGAGCTAATTCTCCTCATAGTCATCCCTCATTAGGGAAGCAGATGTGGGTCCATAATTTATAATGTAAGGCATAGATAATACTGGCTTATTGACTAACAATGACTTTTGAACACATCGCTTCGTATACAGAAAAATATTATAAAATTTATTTTGAGCTATGAAATAATCTTTTAAACCCATTGAAAAATATCTCTCTCTATGGCTCTGAACAAAGAATTTAGGAAATAAATTTACCAAATAAAAGTAGAAGTGTAAGTGCATTTTTAAGGGAGAGGGGAAATGGGATTTTAAATTATAGTGTTGCCTACTTTGGCTCCTAGTAGTCTCAAGAACATTAAAAAGTTGTATGTTAGAGTATGAAAGAAAAATACAAGCCTGCATTTGGGGATATTTTTTTAAGTGTGCTCCTCTCATTTCAAATGCCATAGTGTTCGGAGATCACATCCAACATCCACGAAAGTACCTGGAATGGCTCCCATTGATTTCCATGTGAGACACTGTGAAGCAGTGTTAAAGATAGGACTGAACACATACTAGGTCTCTTCAGATGCAACAGAATTTACTTTCTGATAAAACCAAAGCTATTACTGTAAATCATCAGTTTCATTTCTTAGAAGATGAAAAAACCTCTGTCTCTCCATTTAGTTTAATGGGAGTTTAGAAAAATGAAAATCCTGTATTAGAATTAGTATAAGTATTATTACTGCCTTGGTCTGCTTTCTTAGGACTGGATTCTGCAAAAGCAGTATTTCATTTATTACTTTAATGTATTGAGGCTACTTGTATCCCCATGTGCTACACAGTGTGAACAATGTGGAATAAAGACAATGGTTATACTGAATCCTATTAGTTTTATTATTTAAAACAAAAGCAATCCCCTGTCACCTAGTCTGGATCTTCTTCCATGTTCCTTATTAGTGTAAGCTTCATCTTTATATCATGTAGCTAATTGTTTACCCAAAAGAAAAGATATCCTGTTATCATTTTTGGACCTCATGATAATTCAATATGAAGGGATTTTAACTATTGGTTATGGGATATGGTGGCTACAGAGAAATCTTTACTGGTATGCAGGTATATAAACTGTAGATAAGAATGATTTTCATTGTCTCAGAAACACATGAGAAAGCTTTACATAAGATCAGAAATAACTGTCATTTTTAAACTGAAAACTGTAGGTAGGAGAGGTAAGGGAAAATAGTTGCCAATCACTTACTTTGTACCATTTCCCTTTAAATAATCTCCTGAATATATATAAATTAAAGGCTGTGACTTTCAATTCAAAAACATATCCAAAAGAAAAAGAGGTGTCTGTTAAGGATAATAGATTTCAACCGTGATCAATACATCTGTTGTGCAATCTTAGACAAATTGCCTTGCCACAGTTTTATAAATTGCTAAGAGATCTAAAGATAAGTACATCAAAGCAATGATGTGCTGGAAATACTAACTTAACACAATTTAATCAGCTCTTCCCTTTTCTCCTCCTATTGTTCCTTGTCTACTCAGCATCTTTCAGAGGCTTGGAAGAGTTCTCAGTATTTACTGGACTACAAAAAAACATGTGCAGATATAAGAAAATAATATGTAGTGGCCAACAAAACACTTTCCTCTGCTGTCAGTATGGAACATGGTGACAGATACAACAGGTGCCCACAAACAATGATATATACAATAGTTTATGACATATACAATAGTTCTCTCTTTGTGGAGCCCTATTCATTTTACCTTTATAGGACTGCATCCTTTGTGTTAATTCAGACAAGGAATTACCAGAACAGAGTATTCCAAGCAAAGGGATTTGGGTTTGGAGATTTGTTGTTGTTGTGTTTGGTTGCTTGGTTTTTGGTGTTGTTTGGGTTTTTTTTTTGTTGTTGCTGTTGTCATTGGCTGTTTTGTATTGTTTTGTTTTATTTAAAAGTCTGGTATTTCCAGAGCATACTCCACAAATTCCTTTTTCTTTTTTTTTATCTAGTTTCCTATGAAGTCTAGTGTCAAAAAACATAATAACTTGTCTGTCTGAAGCTCAGATCTATCTGTGTTTCTATATTGACTTTAAACACAGTACTCTTTAGTGGTGTTTCAGGGCACCCTGATAGCTATAGGTTGGCTTTGCTACCATTGTAGAAGCTTTGCAATAAACCAGTACATTGTAGCTTGTGATGTTTAACCTATGGGAAAATAATCTGCCCTTGACTTCTGAGATAATGGGTTAGATGCATGCAACTAATGTACAAGGTCCCCAGGGATAAAGTATGTCCTTAGGAAGATGGGTAAACACAGTTAATAAAATAAGAAATGGAAGGACTAGAATGTAAAAAAGTATAGTGCAACAGGTATAGCAAACTAATTTTCAGTTTGCCTGCTGCAGCAAGAAGATATGTTACTGATAAGTGCTTCTGACTGAGGCAGGAAACCTCTGGATTTTCCAATTCCATGAGTTTGTATAAAAGTGATTGGAAAATTGGAAAAAATCCATGGGATATAGCTATTGCACACTAAAATGGTAACCTAAAATGGCTGTGGTGTGCTGCTGTTCCTAATGCAATGATGTACAGTTGGACTTGGCCTTCATTGTTCAGCCACAGGATTGTCAAAATTTCTGCCAAAACAGGCTATTCTTACCAGCTTGTTTGATCAAGATTCTTTCATCTGCTTGAGTACCCAGTACTCTGTGTGTATCTGTGTTTTTCAAGCTGAATTCAACTGCACATGGACTTTTCAACCATATTCAGGTCTGTGCTTCAATGCTGTAAAAGTTGCAGGAAATACAGGAAGCATAACTTGCAATAAATTACAGGCTTGTGTGAATTATTAGTCCCATGGAAATAAGTAGAAGTTACATTTGCCTGGTTTGAACAATTTATGCTTTCTAACTACAGTCTGTTAGAGTCTTTTTCACAGAACACATATAAATATTTCCAGCAGCTGTGACTGCCAAATTACTTGGAGCAAGTGAACATTGCTCAGTCTCAGTATGAAGAGATTAATAACAATCATGCCTTATGCTCATCCCAAACATTCGTCAATCTGCTTTACCTCATACATACTTGGGACTTAAATGCCCACTGACATCTCAGCCAAAACTGTGAGTGATACAACTGCAGCCTGTGGTGGTAACACAAGAAGTCTTTTTGCTTGAAATGTGCTATGAAATGGAGTTATGTGCTTTAAAATAGAGTTACATTAATCACTTATAGTATACATGCAGCAGAATTTGCAAACTTAGGCTGGTTATGTTATGTGTTGGCAACTTAACTAACCTGCATTTACCATTCTGTCTGTATTTATTCAGAATTCAAGGTGAATGGCTAAGTAACCATTTCTGCTTTCTATATTCTGCAGTATGCCTTCATGTTTTATTTTGATAGGAAAGCAGTCAGCTGGTCTCATAAATGTGGAAGAGAAACATATGCCAAAATAAGAATCTCTTCTTGGAAAACCCTAGAAGAGTTTCACAACTAAGTCACTAACCATCCAACTGTAATACCAATGAAGATACAGCAACTTCTCAAAAACCTTGCATAAATACCACAATAGACATGCACAGTTCAGGAACAATTATTACAGTCCCTCCTTGGTCTCAGTATGTGTATGCAACATAAGACAAATGGGATAGGGATGGAGAGAATAGAGAACAATTTTCATAAGATTAACATGCTGGCTCTGCCTACTGTCTCCCAAGTAGTCCAATTTACAGAAAGTAATGTTGCCAGTCTGGATCATCCTTTAATGGTGGGTGCCAGGTGGAAAGCCTAGAGTGCTTTAAAATAGATTCTGTCCCTTCACAGACTTTTCCATCTCAGTTATTATCACTCCTTAAATCAAATGCAACTAGCCATTGTAGATTTTCCTACCTGTTGGGGGGAGATATGCACAAATAAAGCAGGTGTGTGGTACACTGCTATTGCATATTGACTCTCATTCTCTGAGCTTACCATAGTCAAAACATAAATTTCCACATGCTGGCCAGTGCTGTCCATCATGGCAGCACTCACTTAAATGATAATTGGGATTATTTGTGCACATTTTAAGCTATAGATATTTTGTAACTGCAGCACTTTCCAGACTTTCTCCTGTGCTAATAAGATATATTGTTATTAATAGAAGTAAACCCAAGTTCTTTTTGTCAGCCTTTGGTGTGTGTACTTACAAGCTTTCCCAGCTGTTAAAATGACAACAAGTAAGTTTCCATACACACTTAAGCAAATCAAACTGCTAGGATAACTCTTGCTTCAAATACACCCATATGAGAGAAAGTGGCTGTTTTTTCTGACTTAAATCATGACACCATTCTGTGAATTTCTCCCATCAGTGCCTAAGAAACCAGTCCTAGCATGCACTAGAAATTTCTTAGGGCATACAATTGGTACCTTAACAGTGCAAGCTCTGATTTCAGAGGTGTCTTTCAAACAGACTGAAACACAGCAGGAGTGAGAGTGAAATGACAGTAGCTATAAACTTCACCTCTTATATTGACATAGATTCTGTAGATGTCATTCATTTCAGTAGCAGAAGCCCCTCTGTTAAGACATGACATCCACATGTATATGACATCCACAAAAATATTCCAGAAATCATTTCGCTTTTAACCCATGTGGTGTCTTTTGCACCTGGGAGGGCAAATGCTTCTCAGGAGATACTGTAACACATAAATATGCACTTAGCTGTGTTATAACTCTGTCCAAATCCAAATTTAGAGAAAAATAGCAGGAATTTTTTCTGTTTGTTTTAAGATTACCAAATATAAGTGCTGCACAATTCTCAGAGATTTTCTTTTGCGAACATAATTGCCATCGTGGTTCAGAAGAACCTGAGATAGCCTTTGTTAGCCCTCTAGCTTTAAAAGCTTGGGTGTAGCTGTGTATTAAAAAGAAAAGAAAAAAGTGAATTTATAAGCTTAAGAGCATACAGCTCAGTAGGTAATCACACACTGACTGTTAGAATCACAGAATATCTTGCATTGAAAGGGATCCAGAGACATCACTGAAGTCCAGCTCCTGGTCCTGCACAGGAACACCCTAAAAATCACATCCTGTGCCTGAGAGCATTGTCCAAATGGTTTTTGAACTCTGTCAGGCTGGGTGCTATGATCCCTTCCCTGGGAATCTATTGCTTCAATCATGCTCAGGGTGAAGATCCTGTCCCTCTGCTTTCCCTTGTGAGATGTTGTAACTGCAGTGAGGTCTCCCCTCAGTCTCCTCTTGTCCAGACTGAACAAATCAAGTGACTCCTGCCTCATAAGTCTTCCCCTGGAGATCCTTCACCAGCTTCATGGCACTCCTTTGGATGCTCCCTGATAGCTTTATGTCTTTTTCATATTGTGGTCGCAAGACTGCATGTGATACTCAAGAAGATGCTGCTAATGATCACAATATTTAAGTATTTCATGCACTGTGCAAGTCAGAGCATCTGTTAGAGCTTTGGATTGGTATGTTGTCTATTAGCCCACCACACTAAGTGTTAGCAGTACTGTATATGCTTGCATGTTTTGCTGTGACAGTTGAAGAGCCACAGGATTATGTATTGTCAATACAGAGGCTAAATATGCTATAAGAGCCTTAGGCATTGCAGGCTGCTTTGATTCAGCAATATTCTGTTGTAGTCCTCTAACACACTGTTAAAACTTTTTGCTTGCTCATTTTGCAGGAGCAATTTAACCATGAATTCTGCTCAGCTAATTACTTTGCTTTTCCTGAACATACAATATGTTGCTCACCGAAGATTTACATAAGCAGTAACTCAAGAAAAATTTGGGTGCCTTTTCCCTCTCAAGATCACTAGTGCAGAAAGACCAGAGAGAGGATGTGACAGCTTTTACTTTCTAGTCTTCTTATTTTCAAATACTCTCACCCATGCTGACTTTAAGAGCACTGAATCTCACCTGACCCTTCTATTATCTCCTGGATACCTGGTATGTGGACAGTATAGAGCATTGCCTTTAATTTTGACTTACTGTTGTCTGTTGAATGTCTTTCTCCTCTTCTCAAGGTCCCTCATGCTCAGATGTCAGCGACCTCCTTGTTGATGGATGATTATATCTGCCCATTTACTCATCCTTATAAGCTTATCTAAAAACTCCCCACAAGCATGATTACTGAGTTCATGTCTTCCCTGAACAAAATCCTTTGTGATCTTTGTTTCCATTCTACCTTGGTACAGCTTAGTTTCTTGCCTCACTGGCCCCCACAATCATATCCTGTCACTAGTCCAGTCATCAAACATTTCATCTTAATTTCTTAGTTTACCTTAGGTTTTCTCTCAGCCATTGTGGGACTATTTTGAATTTGTTCTTGAAATTCTCTATAAACATGAATAAAGTGTGTCTTGTGTCCTGCTTAAAAGTTCCCCTTTTAAAACTCTTTATAGTAGACAAGCCATGTGCACTGGGATCCTTTATCCCTCACATCCCTTTCTATTCACCTAGGTGTCTCTAAGCAGTCCTCTCTTGCATTGCCTGTAAGCTGTTTAGTGGAAGAATCCACATTCTTGTTCTGTATTTGTTCTCTGTCTTGGAAAATGAAGCCATGGACCATGACCAGGGGTTCAGGACAGTATATTAAAACAAACTATATACTCTACTGATGATGAACCTAATTGTTATTAGTTCCTGTCTTTCTGCAGTGTGTCAGTGTGAAATAAGTCAGCAAAGATCATGCCAGGTATACAACCTGTGTTCAATACAACCTGAGTTCAATACACTGGCTTAAACCTAGAGGTGTGGTCAGGAGCTTCTGGATGGCTTCCCATGGAAAAAAAATATTAACAAAGTTAAGGCATATTGGCCTCATGAGTTACCTTCACATGGTAAAATAAACCTCACTAGCTTGGGTTCTGAAAGATCTGTCATGTTCATAGGCCTTGATTTTCATTGCTGTAATTATGAGGCTGCTCTGATATTGTAGTTATGGGATTTGCTTTGATTTCTAGTGATTTTACTGCCAGATATTGGGCGGAAAAATCCTGTTTGAAGAAGTATTGGTCTTCTGAAGCAAAATTCTGAGGCAAAATCATACTTCAGAGAAATACTATACAAACAGTTTCCTGCAACATTTAAAGATATATGGTTTTAAAGGGCAAGACGGCTTTAAGAGATAGTTTGAGTTCCTGCTAACACTGGAATCTATACATTCTGTATAAAGTTTACTAAAATCCTAGAAGGTTTTATATAGAAATGGGACAACCTGGCAGAGTTCTGTTTGCTGCCACAACAAAACCTGCCACAGCAGAATTCCTTTCTCTTTTCTCATCTGGCTTCAAGCCAGATTCCAAACCTTATACTAACAAAAGTAACATATCTAGCAAGTACTGTTCAAAAATTTGGTTGTTAGAGTGCAAACATATAGTAAATTTTCTGTTCCAAATTACTTCTCTTGCATTCAGTACAGCCTGGCAAACCTGCCAGAGATCTGTTTGCTCTAGCCCTCTTTTAGGGTTACATCCTTCAGACCCATCTGTTCAGGCTATTTTGACTCCTAGACCTTGGGGTACACAGACCTTCTTTTCCACATTAAATCTCTTTTTAGAGAGAAATATTTATGTTTACCTGTG
>NW_005054443.1:285467-344041 GCF_000277835.1 Geospiza fortis
GGAATTTGCATACTTTAATTCTCACATTACACATTTCCATGTCTTCAGACAAAGTCTCCCAGCGAGATTTCCTCTCATATGTTGGAAGCGGTGCCTTCCCACTGCCACTGCCATGCTTAACTCACTTGTACTTGCATTGGAACAAAGATACAGAAAATAATATCAAATCAAAATGACAGGTTTCTCTGTCATTTGCTGAGGCTGATCTGAGAACTACCTGATAATTTTATTTCAAACATAAAGAGAAAGGAGAAGTAAAGGAATTGCTGTCAATGTTTTGGTTGCCCTATCATCTGCAAAAGCAAGGTCTTGACAAGCCATGCTGATGGCCAGCATAACACACAAAATGGACATGCGGAGGAAGCTTTCTCTGAATGACAGCAGATCACTGTTGTGAAGTGGATAGGTATGTCTTTCCCAGTGAAGCAAAAATACAAACTGTCTGAGGAAAGGTACTGACCTTCTTTTCACCTTGGCTGTGCTGGAGCTAGGCACATTCTTCTTACTGTTGAAGTCAACTTCATGTGAATTTGAGAGGTATGCCTGTTTCTACACACCAAATGACTGAGTTCAGTCTAAAAGTTCCTATTAAGGATATTAAAGAAAATATTCAACTTATTCTGCACCAGCCATGAGATTAATTATACCTTAATATTTGCAATGGGATATAATGAACACAGACTGAAAATTGTTTTCTGATGGCAATAATACTAACACACGCTGCATTTGTAAGCTTCTGCTCATCAGCCACAGCAGCAGGGTATAAAGAACTATGAATTTGTAAGGAATAATTGTAGGAAAATATATATAGACATATTGCAGCTATCATTTGATAAAAATAAAAATAGAAAATAGTAGAGGAGGATGTTATATTTTATAGGCTTCAACTTCTTTTTAGGCAGATATTCCATGTTTTTCTGTTCTGCTAGCAAAAAGATTACTCAGTCATATCCAGAAAAGGGACTGGGGCCCAGTACATGGGTGTTGATAAGGTGGAAAGATCCTAGCCCTGACTGCCATCATAGCAGGCTCTGAGCAGGCTGCAGGTATTGGCTGACAAGTGAGTTGGCATGAGGGAAGTTTCTCTGCCCCCTTACATGGATATGGATGCCTATGAAAATTTCTGTCATCAAGGTAGTAGGGATATTGTATTTGTAGGTTGAATACAAAAGACTTGGTAAGGTCACATCTTCAGGTCTTGCGACTTGCGTTGCTGTTTTTCTACCAGGAAGATGAAAATAAAGCTCAACAGGAAGTGTGGCTGTGATTTCATCCCAGAGAAAATGACCGAGATAAAGCTGAAAACTTTGTTAGAAGAAGGATGAGAGCCAAGGGGTCCGTAATTCATAACAGTGAGAAACACTGCAGAACACCTGGGAGGGATACAGGAAGCAGAACCAGGAGAGGCAGGTTTTTCCCCTGTGCAGTTCTAGATTAGTTACAGCGTAACTGGGCAGGAAAGACTGGCCAGGAGACTGCTGAAAACCTGCTAGAAAAGGCATCACTAGATCCAAAAGGCACCATCAGATCCTGTGCTCTCAGTACTCTCAAATACCACATCTTCTGAGGACAATGGCTTGCCCTGTCAGAAGAAAAGCCTGCATGGGATTATGACTTCTATCCATCAGTGTATTCCCAAGAGAATCAAGAGGGAAATTCTGCTGTCTTCACTTATTTTTTCTTCCTCTGGGAGAGAAATGGATGCAGAGACATCTATATTAGCAGGTCTTAGATACTACTGTTGTCCTAAAAGATCATTATTTCTCTCTTCACCAGCAAAACAGTGCAAGAGGTGGGTGAGTTTTAATTGTTGGTGCCAACACAGCGTGCATCAATTTTGACAAAAGCTTTACTAATTGACTTATAACAAATCTATTTGCCAGAGTAGCTGAGCACACAAGGCTACTTTGACCAAGCAGATAATTTCAGGTGAACATCATTATCAAATTATGTACAGCTGAAATCAGATCACTTGGGAGTCTCAGCAATAGCTGCTTTGCATAGTTTCATGTAGGTGCAGAGGTATTACTGGTTTAGTGTTGAAATACTTCAATCTTGTTCACACAATTTATAGTTTCATGCCTCTTTATGAGGGGGAAAATACAAATGCAAATATTTCTGCATAATGAAATCCCTTGAAATTTTTGCTCATGGCTGAGCCATCAGCACAGCAACTGTGCAGGCATTGGATATAGACTCTATTCCCTAGTTATTCCCTGGCACACATTAAAAATATCATCAAATAACAATGCAGCTGTTGGTATCTAAAGACATGATTAGAGATACAGTTTAGTATTATATAAAGCTGAGGACATGCTGTGGAATTTAACAATGTTATAGGGATGGCCTTTTCAGTTCTTATCTCTCTTCATCAAGGTCTTCAACTAATAGCATGTAAAGGTGAAATATACCTGTTTCAGGTGGTGGATGGATATTAGTCTATCATTATTTTTACTCCTTTTGGACACAGCAATGCTAGTAAATTATGACTGAGAGTACATTTTACAGGATACATGCTAACAGAAGAGATATGTTGTCTTGTATATCTGAACTTTTTGTTACGCCTGTGGTACATTTTGTTTGATTAATTTTTTACCAAGCATCACTTAAACAAATCGGTTGTGTAACCTTTACAGAAGTTGTGCATTAGCACTGTCTGCCTTACCTCACTTTCCTGAACAAAAACCTCAAGAGTTTTACAAAACCCATATAGCTATTGGTTGTTCTGAATCACCATCTGCTGCAACACTACTCCCCTATTTTACTTGCACATACCTGTAGGTTTTCTTTCTTCCACATGATTGTTCTGAGTAGCCACAAGATTTTTCTTCCCCTTTGCCACCGTTGTTTTTGCCTTAAAGAAGTACAAAATTAGAGCTGTAGACACATTATAGAGTTTGACATGATAGCAAAGATTTTTACTGAAACTTGGGCATAAGATGCAGCTTTCTTGATCCTGAACTATTACCAATTACCTTGTCTTTAGTCACATCATCTTCCCCCGGCTCAAAAATAAGTTCCATCATACATACTGAAGGAATTGATTTTGCCACCATAACACGTCAACAATCCTGATGCTTTTAATGGAATTTTGAAAAGGCTGTTGGTGGGATCTTTTCACATCACTGTGAAAGCAGGTTTTTAGTTTTGGCCAAATTAGTTTTCTTTTGACAAAAAAACCCCAAAAAACCACAACAACCCATTCCAAACCACTAGAGCACTGGGGTTTGGCCTGCCAAGATGGCTTCCTTGGCACTGCAGGCTTAACTGTCAATAGGAGATTAACATACTTCACTGGAGAAACTGGAATCAGCTTCCCACATTGTACAAATATTTCTGGAAAAACAAGGACATATAATGATAAAATTTCGGTAGGTAGCCAGTTGGGCGTACTGTTGTCTCAACATCCATTAGCTTTAATTGCTGGGGTGATTTATGTACTTCATGACACAGATGGAACATGCAGGGTGCCAGCCAAGGTTTCTGTCACCCACAAGGCTATGGCAGAGCCTGTGCTTTGCCTGCCTTTCTTCTGCTATGCCATCTTCCTCCTGCAGCATTAAATGCACTAAGGAGAGCTTAGTAGCATGACTGGTGTTGATGCATCATTACAGTGCAAATGCGCCGACACATAGTCAGTGAGCTGATACCTGACTTGCTCAGCCTGTGTCACAGCAGCCTGGCTTGTGTGGATCAGAACATTTCACTGCATTCCTAAGGTTTATGAAGGGTCATGTGTACCAGAATGGGAGGAAACAGCCCCATTCCTCAGCCCTTGCTCTGAGCAGATCTGGTAGAATCCAGCTCCAGTTCAGACTACAATGCTGGGCCCCAGTGAAGACGCCCCTTTGGTCATGGGCATTTTTATCAGTGGAAATAAAAGTGGCAGTTTATTCCAGAGCAGTTTATTTATCAATATAGCAATGATGTTACCTCTTTATTCTCATACACTAACAAATATCACATTTCCTGGGGGGAGGTCCATTTTGCCTTCACACAGAAGTTCTAATGTGGTAACAGACATGACAGAGCTGTTTCTACTAAACAGTGCTGCAGCTGTAAATATACATAAATTGCTTGAAGAGAAGCAATACTAACCCTTTCAATTAGTTAGACAGAAATATGGCCTGGCTGAATCCACATTCCTGGGCAAGATCACAGCAAGGCAGTGTAAAGGAAGACTGGATGCATGCCATGAGCTCCAAAGATCTCCACAGAAAAGTGGAGTGAAACAAGGAGGTCCTTTGCTAAAAGACTGGATAGAGAGTCAGAAGGACTTAAGTGAGCACAGAGGAGGACAGGATTGAGACAGAGAAGTGTGGAATGTGTCTACAGAGAGGGCAAGTCATGGGGGACAACAGAAAGGCACTGGTTCTGAGCCTGAGCCTGAGCCTGAGCCTGAGCCTGTGAGAAGAGCTGCTGTGCTATCTCTTGTGGGGGAGAACAGGCTGGCCTCCAGAGTGGGACAGAGCAGTTCTAGATAATATTGACAACATGACCCTAGATGTAATATTGAGAGTTGGGGGGGCCAAAGCAGACCATGTGAGGAACTAAAAATTTAGGAAATAAAATTGTGGTAACACACATGACACACTGTGAGGAGAAAGATCCCTTGAGATGCAATCATGAGGATGTGTTGAGGCTGTCAGGAGTTGAAGTAGACAAAATACTTCTATGGCTGTGAAAAGGGCAGGTTGAAAGTGAAGAGGAAGTAGATAGGCTCGTAATAGTCATCCTGCTTGTTAATTCTGCGTGTTAATTATGCTCTCCTTGGAAGGTATGGGCAGGAGCCCATGCAGAAAGAAGTAGAAGCAATAGGCAGCACACAGATTGCCTTACTGGGAGGTGGAATTTATTTAAATAGAGGAGTGTAGTTTAATATTGTTAGAGAAAAGAATGTTTACTGTACTGAAGGCAAACTACAGCGTTTCCATCATGCATGCTTTTCAGTGACAGGTCAGAAAGAGGAATAGAGAAAGTAGGGATGGGGTTTGAAAGGTCTGAAAGCAGATGACAACTCATCAAAGCTAATGGACCAGAAAACATGAAAGGTCCAAGTGTCAATGTGAGGGAAAATGAGCAAATGTTGAAAGAGATCAGATGAAGGTTGAAGAGGGAGAAAGTGGTTATAAAAAAATATCAGAGAGTGGTGCTTGATAAAATCACTCATAGGAAAGATATCAGGGATGAGAAGAATGAACCAAGACTGAAATTTGTAGAGAGCTATGAAAGCAAAGAAATATGCACTTAAGGATTGGATGTATCAGTGTTGTAGGAGTTGAAGTGGTTATGGATGGGTTGGGAAGACTGCAGGACAGACAATTAGCAAGACTTTAAAGAAGGTTGATAGGTGTGATAAGAAGCAACAGCAAAATTAATAGAAAGAGAAGCATCAGATTCAGTTTGCTTAAAAGCTGGGAGAAAAGTTGGAAGAAGAAAAGATGCAGAGAGAAGCCTGACAGATCAAACACAGGTGGGTTAAGTTGGAAAATATGAAAGTAAGCAAGAAGGGACAAAAAGAGTTTAAAATAACTGGGAAGTGGTGGGATAACTATTGCAGGCTGTCTTCCCAGAGTAAGCAGATGTGTCCTCATTACAAGAACCATATCACGCAAGTATTCAAGTCAGTCTTTTATTTGTGTGATATCAGGCCACATGTTGCAGTGGTTTGTTGTTCCCTTTTTGTAGAATATGTCAAAAAGTACCTGTACTGACATCTCATCTGATTGCAGGAAAAAAAATTGTTCCATGTCAATCACCAGATGGCCTTTTAAATAGAAAGAAAGAAACAACAAAAATATATTGTTTAATGGATACTCAAGGATGACTTCATCAAAATATTCTTAGAACAAATAATGTTCTGTGAAAATGTGTGGGTCTGTTAGTCCAGTAGCTTAGGATTTAGGAGCTCTAAAGATGAGTGGTTAAATTGTCACCACCTCTGTGGCTATATAAAATCATTCACATCTATCTAAGTTGTATATTGATTGGAGATTGGAGTGCAGGAATATAAATGCCTTTAGAAGCCTTCATATGCCAAATGCATCAACTGTTTGGCCAGAAAACCAGGATGTCTGAGAAATAGCCTCCTAAATCCACTGAGAAAGGACGTCTGGGCTAGAAACACCCTTGATTTAAGGAAACATTGTATTAGCTGGATTTTTCCAGCTAATACTGGAAAAGGCTTTGAAAGTTCTTAATTATTTACTTTGTATACTCAGATATATTGCTTTGTTTCTTTGCATTTTTGTACAATTTATGATACACCCTTCCCTAAGCCCTTTAATATGCTTTGTCTAATCGTGTATCTTTTACACTGTAGCCACCCAGGATTTTCCACCCAATAACACCTGGCCAGTACTTTACCTGTGCACTGTAAGGCAAGGCTTGTGTGCAAACACACCCTCTGGGCTGTAATTCAGGCAGCTTGACAGCTGCACACGTTCTGGGATCTGCTTTTTTGCAGCTCCTATTAGTTGACATTGCCCAAGCTTTGGTTATGCTCAGAAGTTAAGAGTCATGATACACCTCACCACAGCAGACAGCAAAGATACTTTTAGAAAATGGAAAAGAAATGCCTAGCCAACTCTGGACAAAAAAAACCCCACCCCACCCAAGAATAAAAAGTTTGTAATTTAAGTTCTGTACTAGAGGAAGGAGAGCTGGTAGAGATAAAATCTAATGTATTTAAAAAGGAAAACAATTTCCAGTGTCAGAACTCTTTCTCATTTTTCTTTTCCCTTTTATGTCACTGTGGTCATGCTCAAAGACAGGCCATTAATTGTACTTACAGTGAGTGATGGTCATTTCAGCTGCAAGGGTGAGGTCACTGATTTATGGAGGTTATAGCTGAATTTGGGAACATGAGATAATGGAAGAAAGTTGACTGACTTTTTTTGTGTAATTTGAGAACACTGGTTTCCCTTTAAACAAGGATTTTTGAAATTCTGCTCCAGGAGCCCTTACAGGAACCATTAGTTCCAGCTGAGGAGCAACAATGACGTTGAATAGGAGTCAGAAAAAAGGGTGGAGGTGGAAACAAAAGGCATAAACCAGATTAATGTACACTCTAAACAGGGGCTAACATTATTCTAAGGTAATGAAATAATCTGGTTACAGTTAGTGAACACAGAAATGTATGGAAAATATTTTTATAGAAAAACTAGTAACAATATGCCCCATTTTTTATCTATATGTAAATCCTTGAGATGGAACTACAAGATGTATAAATACTAATAGTAATTTTAAGTATGACTGAATTTTAATTAGGAAGGCTGGTATTGTCAAGCACTGGAGCAGCCATGGGCAGACTTTGCTGATGCGGCATAACGTTAGTGACAAAAGGCACAGAAACCCACTATTGGCAGTGTAAGATTGATATAGCCTTTAGAATCTATAGATTTAAGAAAAGTGCTTATTTTTCTTTCTTTAAAAATAACATAAGAAATTGAGTTAGTGTTTCTCAAAGGCATCCACTTGTCCACCCATAGTCCATCCACAGTACTTCAAACCACCACTGTACCTTGGGATCTATATAGGACTGCAGGAGATCTCAGCATTGCCTCAGGCATGTCACCAACCTTCAGTGGGAAACATTATTAAAAAAAATGATTTGATTCCTAGTTCTGAAGAATCTCGACCATTATTGCTCTGGTATAAAAAAGGGCAATGTATTTCTTTATCTCGTTCTCAATTCCTGTGAAGATGTAAAGGTGAAACTTGTAAATGGGTTTTCTGATCTGAACTGACAGAACTCTTCTGGTGTAAGGAAAACCTGCAGCAAGACTTACCAGTGTGATTGCCAAACTGAAGCCTCAACTCAATGTCCAATTTATATGCCATGAAGAACTATTTATCAGGAGCTATCATTTTTGCAGATACAAATTGTTGTACAGATGAAGCACATCATCTTACCAACTGCCTAAATCTTCTTTGGGAAGAAATAAGGCTAAGCTGTTAAACCCTTGCTTTGATCTAGTATATGGATTTAGAAGCTCATCAAATGTTTTTATATTTGCTTGAGCACAGAAACACCATTACTTGCCATTTGTGATGAGACAGCCTTAAAAAACTTCAGGGGCATAAATTTTAAGGAAATCCAAGCAGCCTTAAAAAATGTCAGGGTGATGTATTCACTCTTTCTGTATGTGTAATGGTCACTATTGCTGTGGTCACTGGCTATGCCCATTCTTGCCTGGTGTGCAAAGCCCTTACCACAATGGCTCAGAGTAGTCAGTTCTCTCGGGATTGAAGCTGGGATTCCAGTTGTAGCAAGTAAGGCTGCCTCCAGTGCTGGTGTCTGTGTTGGCAATGCTGCCCACAAGTAACACACTGATGGTTTGTTTTCCAGGCTGGTTTATGTTGAGAAGCCAGACAAAGACCAACAACAAATGAGAAGAGACGGAGACAAAAGATGGTTGGTAGAAACAGGCAGGTGCTCTTTATTTCACGTGGCACAGCATTAGGCAGACAACCCAAGAAACAGTTTCTAACAAAAACCAAAGCTATAACTTCCAGGAACCATGCCCCAAACAAGGGTCTACTACCAACAGTGGCACTGAGATGTCCTTGCCTGTCCACTCTCATCTCCTCATAGCTTATATGCGCTTAGGCGGTATCGTAGTGGTGAGTGTCCTTTCCAAGGAGACTACCTACAATGCAATATCTTTAGACAGCATACATACTGTGCAGGATCACCAGAGTACAATCTCCTCAAGCCATGCTAAAATACAATGCTAACTCTGGAGAGAAGGCTGCGTGATGGCCTCGTGTCTCTCTGAGGTAATACAATGCTGTTTCCTAGCTGACAACATGAGGGGCACCTGAAGGAGGATCGGTATGGCTTCAGAGACTATTTTTGAACTCCTGATGCAGTAGCGAGGACCTGGTGTGCCACCGGCCAAGACAGGGTGAGGACCTCCTCCAGCCCTGACCCCAGCTGGGCACCAGCAGCACCAGAGAGCTGAGCCTCCTGTCACTCAGGGGGATGGGAACAGAGATGGTCTTGGGGTGGGAGGAGGAGGAGGAGAGGGCCATCAAAGATCAAAACAGACCGTCAGCTTTGCTCGGTCATTAGGCGAGAGGTAACAATGACGGTGGGGCAGGGAGGGGTTACATCGTTAGCGCTCCAGATTTAAAGGCATGAAGAATGGCTGGTGGAAGGAAGATGTTTTGGAGACTAAGGGCAAAGCTTTAAAAGCCTCGGGATATTACTTTTAATTATTATCTACAGGTTATTCTCTCTATATATACTATTTTTCTTTCTAAATTATGAAAATAAACATTTATTAACAAGTCACTGGGTCAAATCCTGCTCTCCACTGAAGGCAAATCCATTGACTTCAATGGGAGGGAGCCCCGTGTAAACAACGAAGGGCAATTTGGCCCTTTATGTCCTGAAAAGTCTGCTTGTACCCATTGCCTTTCAATCCTGCAAGGAAATATAGATTGAAGGGTGAACCAATCCTTACAAATTTCTCTTAAACTACCAGGGGAGTGTCAGTGAGATGTGGCAAAGGAGCAAAAAAAAAAAGAAAGGAACCAATAAGTAATACTGCTTTAAAGAGACTTTTATCCATGTTTCAGAGCCAAAGTACAAAAAGAGAGCGGATCTGGATCAAGCGTTACTGGCCTTTACTTTCTAAGCAACAACAAAATTCCTCATTTAGCTTCAGTGAAATGTTACACAACCAGAGAAAACAGAAGGAACCAAACAGTCCTTTTCCTTTGCAAACATCATATGCCCAAAGGTGAACACTGTCATCCCTTTGGATTCTCCACTAACTCCCACTGCCTGCACAGTGCAGTGTCAGCCACTGAAGACAAAACACATCTACTGTGCACATGAGTGAAACCTGTGGTGTCTTACAAACATAACATTTTGATGTTTTGAATACTAAAGACCACTAGGTGCTTTTAGACACAGAACAATACAATTTCAGATGCATTTACCACTTTTATTTCACTATGCAGAAACATACATTCACCATGTGTTGTGATGCAGCTGACAGTGTAATGGATGCTATCCCTTCCGTGGGTATTAGAGCTGGACACTAGCGAGTTTTCAGTGGACGTTCTGTACAGGTTAAGGCTTGACTCAGAACTAGATAGTAAATGCTGACCAGATTCTCAAACAGATTTTTTTTTCCTCTGAGAACAAAAGGGAAATCAATAGAAAACCATCACAGTTATTTCAGATTAATAATTTTCTAAAGCTGCAAACTAAGTAAAATACAGATTGTTTTTTCCTCCAAAATAACTACATATAATTTACAAGGTTAGGATCTGTGAAGGGTGACTGGAAGCTGACTCTGAACAATGCTGACAAAAATCATTAAAGTTAATATACTAAAATCATTACTACCTCATAAGGTATTCAGTCAGGTATACAAAGCACACTTTGTAAGCATTTATATGTTTTGATAAGAGTAAAGATTCATCATCGTTTATCGGGCAATAATAAAACCAGATGAAACAAATATAAGATTCAAGTTGTTTACTGAATAAACTCTGTTATTGGCACATCTAATGTGTGGTAAAACATTATACACAGTACCTATACAGCTTCTAGCATTTTCGGGGTAATCTTCATTTACAATATCCGTAAACAAAAGGCTTGCCACCTAACAAATTTTAATTTGTTTAGACTTTCAGAAACTGTGAAAGGCATGAACTGTTTATGTGTTACATGAGATCACTGTTTATATTATTTATGAACGTGCAGGTAAAGCTGAAAACTTAGACATTTTAAGAAAATTAAAAATGCTGCTTTTCTGTAATTTTATTGTTGCTTCATGCAATATTGTTTAACTGCTGCTGATTCAGATTGCTTTCTATGGGAAGGTATCTCTGCCAGTTTCTTTATTAACGGTCAAGATCAATTCTTCTGTACTGAAATTTTCCATAGACAGATACAAGTCAGTCAGGTTGGAACTGAGACTCCGTATAGGTTCTCGTATTCCTACTGGTATGTATGTCTGGATTCATATGCATTCTAGGTTATTCCTGCAGAAAAGAGAACTGAGTTAATTATTCAAAGCAACTACTCTCTTGCAAAAGAGATTTTGTCAATTTGTTCATACAAGAAAAGCTGTTTGAAAATGGCATATCCCACTATAAGCAACTTGGACCAAATCCAAAGTCCACTGACGCCAATAGAAAGAATTAGTGACATCAATAGACTTTTAAGCAAGCCACATTGAGCTGTCTCTGAAACAATTAGCAGAATACCACAAGAATCACAGCTACTCACTCCTTAGTGACTGGTTCCATCTTCCAAATAAATAACTGACACTGAAATTCAGTTTTCTTTAGGATCTGTATATCCAAAAGCAAGAGAGCCAAAGAGCTTCAAAAGGTGCTGTGCATTATACTCTGTTACTTACACCAAGTGCTAGGGAATACATATTGTTTTAAGAATAAAATGCTGCTATCGATTCAACAAATCTGACAAGCAGCTTTTTCTTCCCCTTCTGCATACAGCATTCAAAGCAATTTGTGCAATGGTGCTGGCATTAAGAGCTTTGGCATAGCAGGTTAGTATGCATGACATGTTTCTGCACACAGAATAAATATAGGAATATTGAGACGTCTGTTTAGCCAGCCACTATTGGAGAGCATGCCTTTGCTGAGGAAAAGCTAGACGCAAGGAAAGCTGCATTATCATCTCATCCTGATAAACAATGCTGCTTTAAAACATTAAATGTTCTTTCAAGTACAGGAAAGCCAAGACACCCAAATACTGACAAACTAATTCACTGCGTTTAAAAGCAAGTTGGACCACATCTTTGCAAGTTGGGAATTGAAGCATAACTTTCAACATATCTGCACAAGACATTTAAAAAGCAGCTGTAGGTTTTTTCCCTTGGCATTTTTAAACAAAAATGCACACCTTTAAGAACAAATTGTTTTTGTTCTTAAATGACACAAAAGCGGACAACAGATTTTTTATGACTTCAGAAGTAGAAAATTAGACTATAAACAAAGCATGGACAATGAAGACTTTTCAGAGAGCCAACGAAAGCAAATGAGTAGTTTCTCTTTCTCCAGCTGGCACTGTTTAATGAAGGCAGATGTCTAGAGCTAAATGGTTTACTTTCAAATATCAGAACTGATAACCAGCAACTTGAAAATGCCAGTGAGAGAAAGTGAAGAGTTAAAGGTGAAATATGGTAGGAAAACAACATCTGCAACATGCCAGCCCAGTAAATGCCTAGGAAAATCATCTGGTCCTCTTACCTGTGGTCAATCCTCCCCATCTTCTGGTGTGATTTCTGTCTCTTTATGTACCACTACTTTGGTCACTGACATGTCAGGGTGCTGCTCTTTGGCTTCTTTAATTGCCTGAGCCAGCGCCTATCCCAAGGAAACCACAGAAGGGCAAAAACAAAAAGGAGGTGGAACATGCATGATCAATAGCAAGGTGGAGAGATTCATGACATATTACACAATTTACAAATGAGGAAAATGATTAAAGTATGAAATATACCATCACTGATTTAACTACTATTCCAGTTTAATATAAGGCATGCCAGTATGGATATCTCTCAAAGCAATGTTTAGAAATGTTCTCTTTTTCAGTCTTCAGGGTAGCCTTTTTAGCAGTTTGTAGATTTTACCTGATCATGATCGATATCTGCATCTCCTGTGATGACTATCCGTTTTTCAATTCTCGTCTCTGAGATGCCTCCTTTCACAGTCTAGATGGGAGGGACAAAAATGCATGTCAGTAACTCACTTTAGAGTGCTGCCACTCATCCCCAGAATGATCAGTGCAGGAACCCTCTCATGATGGACCAAAACAGCTCAAAGAGGGGACAACCTGGACTGCAAGCTTGAATGCTCTGAATGGACTAATGACCTCCAGATGTCCTTCCAACAAAGGTAATTTTATAATTTGAGTTAATGTGCACATGCATCAAGAGAGATGCTTGTATGTTAAAAACGGCAAACTTTTCCCATGAAAAACAGAATGGGAATAGAGACAGCCCCATATTCAGACCTATATAAGTCCAACTGCTTGCTTCAGAATGGCTTATGGGGTGGAATGGCCTTTGTATGGTTCATCTCCTAATGGGGGAACTTCACTGCAGAAAGATGAAATCCTGTTCTCAGTGAATACTGGTAGGGGAGCTGTCACAGCACTTAGAGAGTTCCTATTTAGGGAGGAACTGTTATTTAAATGCTACCTTAGAATCTGGAAGACACAGCATGGTTTGTCTGTGCAGATGAGCTTTTGGTCTGGCTGTGGGCAAGTTCCTCAGGGTACCACCCAGAAACACAGACAAGGTGTTGGAGCTGACTGAATGTCCTGTTATGGCTACAGGATATGGATTCACTATGTGCTTTCAACACTGTGCAGTGCTAATCTCAGGGCTGAAAGGCATAGTCATGTCAATGGAGCCTCATGTTCAGACAAGTTATTCCTTCCAGGCTATCATATGATGCCAATGTGGTTATACTCTTTCCAGTTCCAGGTTGCATTTGCAGCTAAATACAATGTTTCTGTACAACAAGGTTTTGTGTTTGCATAGACATACCTTAAGGGTTTAGGATTCATGTCAAGTCATTTTGTCAAGAGAATAACAGAACGTGTTCCCTTTCTGAAATAAATCATAGAGCCAAAGCTAAGATAGCATACACCCTGGTGAAAAAGGAGCTCCCTGTTTTCTGAGGACTCACTTTGGTGATATGTGTAGTAGTTGTAGTGCTGGTGGTTTCAGATGTGATCGTTTGTGCACTCATCAATACACCTGGTTCAGAGTCAGCACCACAATCCACCTAGAAACCAGAAGAGAAAAGCAGTTACCAAAGAAATGATCCTGAGCACAGGAAATCAAGAACTGGACTGTTAAACTTCCCTATTTCTACCATTCTTCATAAAGTGAGTATCTTATGGTATAGAAAAACTGCTATTAGGGCAACCATGTGTGAGTATTTCTCTGTGTATCTGAAGGCTGTCCTTCCCCTCTGGAAGCACAGATAAGAAGATGACACTTTTAAATCTGCAGTTTCATCAATGTTCTGGAAAGGCCCTACACCAGGATGAGAGAGTGACCCTCAGGTAAGTTATTCTCATGTACATCCTCCTCATACTAATATTTAATACTTGGACAACTTAGAAAAGTTTACACTAAAACATACACTTAAAGATGGGTAAAGAAATGGGTTTCTCAAAGGCACATTAAATTAGACCTTTTGCAGAATTTCTTACCTGAGAAGACTCATATGTAATGGTTTTTGTTTCTGTATGGACTACTGGCACTTCCTTTGTTGAAATTTCAAGGGTTTCCCCACCAGCGGGAACACTGCTGAAACTTATAGTCTCAGTCTTCACAACTGGTGACTGCATGAACAAAAAAAGAAGGAATTGGAACATTTAGCAGAGGTTATGGATTTCTCAGAACAATTTTTTTTTTGTTTGGGGCAAAGAAAGAAGAGCTAAAAAATGATCTGCATAAAAAAAAAAAGATAAAATTCTCTTAATTACTGTGGTACAGTCACGTATATAATGCTGGCAATATTTAGCACTTCCCTGGATTTTACGAAAACAAAGTCCAAAATTCTCTAAATGCTACTAGAGGCAATGGTCACAACTTGAAAAACAGGAGGTTCCCTGAGAACATCAGGGAACACTTTTTCACTGTAAGAGTGACTGAACACTGTCACAGGTTGCCCAAGTGTTCATTCCCAACACTGTGGAATGTTCTTCCTTGAAGATACTCAGAAGAAGCTCTCTGGACATGTTCTTGAGCAGCAACTCACTCTGGATGTTCCTGTCTGATCAGAGGACTGGAGTAGATGACCTCCAGAGGGTCCTTGCAGCCTGAACTGTTCTGAGAATCTGTGATTCTGCATTTTCTTAGAATGACAAGAGAATGAATTCTGTCCAGGCTTAGTCTTTTTATCTCTGGGGAGAAACCCTGCACAAAACAGCTCTTGAAATTCTACTAACGGGGCTAAAATAAGGAACCTGGTCTGTTTAAGACACAGTACACTCATTCATAATTGCATCAAGCATGGAAAAAACAATCTGTTTCCTGTCTTTGGGGACACGTGAACTTTGCCAACCTCGATGGACTTTCCCAAACAGAATGCCAGCTGATCTTGTTATCTGTTGAATAAAATGCCATGAAATTTGGTATTTTTCTGTAGCATGAAAAGCAGTTACAAGTAAAACATGCATGGCATTTTGCTAATGATGGAAACGAGCAGCAAGCCTTGCAGGTGACATGCAAGGAGGAAATAAGAGGAGAAAAAACCTGCTCTCTGTAAAAGTACAATCATACAAGCTGGGCACACTTTACTTTCAATGACAGGAATTAACTTAGCCTACTATTGCCTACATTCACAATTCAGCACAGACATGACCAATTTAACAACAAGTTACCTCAAAATGAGGTTTTCTTTCCAAAGACTCTGAAAGTTGGACTGTTGTTCTGTGCTCCTCCGCCTGCTCACACGAAGCAGCGGCAGCGACTCCTTCCTGTTTGGTTAGGGCTTTCCCAGCCTCTCTTTTTTCCTCCTTGGCCCCCTCAGTCCCAGCAGAGCCCTCCTTCCCTTTCACGCCGGCAGCCACCGCCGACACTGCCTCAGCCTGGGCATCCAGCGTAAGTCCGGCCACTTTAGCAGGATCCCCGCCTGCATGCACCTCCATCCCATGTCTCTCCTTGACAACTACAGTCTCCTGTACAACCTTCTGCACTGTATCCTGATCCGGCTGAACTGCTTGCTTCATGTCACTGGAAGTTATCTCCTGAGACGTCGTCGTGTCTATTCTCTGCAGGAAAGGAGGAAAAAAACCCTCAGCATCAGAAGCAGACAACACTTTTTTGCAGTAGCACCCAAGCTTAATGTACTGTGAACATAAATTTAAAAAAAATGGGCATTATATTTTGCCAAGTTATTTCTCCCACACTGCATGGATTTTTGTCAGGATGTTATCAGTATAGTGGAATTGGAAAACAAAGCAAGAAGCAAAATTTTTAAAAGTGAAGAGAAATTTTGATCTCGGTGTTCTCATTGGTATTGTGTGAGTTTTACAAAGGCAAAATACAGCACCCCACAAAATGACCAAAATAAAATGAAATAAAAGAAAAGTTGGTTGTAGCCTTTTTTTTCCTCCTTTTTGTTGAAGCTTCTGTTGTGGTCCATTGAATGAAAAGAAAACACACATGAATACATGCATTAGTTGTACAGTTCCGTATTGTGCAAAAAACCACAAAATAAGAGAAAAGCAAAAGTAATTGGTGCATGGTTATGACATCGATGGAGGGAATCAAGCAGCCACCTGAGCCCAGGTATGGGAAGTAGAAGTAACCCCTCCTATGAACTCAGTTGGTTTTCTGGCAGACTCTATTAAAGTGAAGATATCTGAACCATCCAAGGTTTTTTCACTGGTGGACTGTTTAGTCTAAATAGACAAAGAAATGTAGAGTCATACACAGATAAAAGAGAGACTCATATGCACATTCATATTAATTGCCAAAACCAGAGGCAGAGAAGAAGGAAAAGGAGAGAAGGTTGCAGGGGCACGGAGAGGTTGGAAACAGGAAAAGAATGGGAAAATAAATCAGAGCGAATTCATAATGGCTGTAGTAAGCAATAGTTACAAAGCATAGTTGTTAGCATTGGCGTTTTGCTGGTTCAAGCAAACCTTTTTTTTTTCCTTTTATTAACAAGCCACAGCAGCAATACTGAATTTCAGTACATAAACCAGAAAGGTTGAAAGCCTTATATAATGTCTGCTTCAGACTGTGAGACGGATTCAAAGTATGAGAGAAAAAAAATAAGCCAGGTTGGCTGCTGTCAACATAAAGCCAGGCAGCAAGAGAACCAAAAGCTAGGGTGGTGTGAAGGGATTGCCTAAAAGAAGTCATGCTTTTATCTTTAAATCGTGGCGTGAAGTCAAAGCCACTTGTTACCACTACTCTTGATGCAGACGACTCAGTAACATAGTGAGCAGTAGCAATGGTAAATGGCTGTTCTCTGGAATATCTCCACTCAGACAGGCTCTTATCTGTCCGGGCAAATGCCCCTGCTTTTACAGCTTCTCCGCCAGGATGCTTTTCTGCTTTGCCAAGCTGTACGCTTTCCAGTGTACCAAGTAACTGCAAATCCTGGTCCATCCTTAGTGTCTTTTTCAAATTCTCCTCTTCAGGACTTTGCAACTGAGATTCTGCTTCCTTTATGGGTGTCAGAGAGTCAGACAGCTTTCTTCTTGTGCTCTGCACATCAGATCCCCGCCTGGCTTTCTCATCAGTGACAGGCTTGAGGACTTCATACTTGGCCACTATTGGAACGATTTTCACAGATTCTTGAACTTCCCTTTCCAGTTTTTGCAAAGTTTCTCCTGAAGGCTGTACCGCTTTCTCGCCCTCTTTAGCTTTACTTGTCATGGTTACAATTTTCCCAGATACGGTATCATAGGACTTTCCTAGGGTGAACATTTTCTGCTTATTCTCCTCATTGGATTGTATTTCACTTTCCAAGTCCTCAAAGCTCTGCATTAGAATGGTACTGGATTTTAATATCTCAGGTGGAAAGGCAGTTTTACTGCTCACAGTCACTACTTTGTATGCCAGATTTTTTTCCGATTCACCATCAACTACCTCAGAGGGTATTTTGTCTATAATAACCCAATCCTCAGTGCCCTATATTTGAGATATAAAAGCTAAATTAGAATATCTGCAGGTTTATCTGTACTTCACGAGAACTAAATTATGAAGACTTTTAAGAAATCACGTTGCTTCTTCTCAAAGCATATATTAACTTCTAGCATTGTACCTCTTAGAGCAGTTATCAAGCAAATAAACAGAATCACCTTAGGCAAAATATGATGTCTTTGCATATTCTCTATCTTCAGAGGTCCATATAACACGGACCCAAAAATATTACTTTTGCCACACTATTTCTGTATTTGCTTGAAGCAAAATAGCATGTCAGAACATAATTATAGTGGTGATTGGAATCAACTTAGGGTTAAAAATCACGTATTGCAGTGGTTAACAAAGCTACAGTCAAAACCAAATTACAAAAACAGGGCAAATAAGCCCATTCAACTGTACCCTAGTTGTTACAAACACACTGTTAATGATGTTTTAGAATAGTACTCTTCCGTATGTAGCCTGCACTGAATTTCCTTGTTTTCATTAGAACATCAACACCCTTCAGGATTGTTTAAATGGAGAAGCACAACACAGCAAACTGTATAAACTAAGCATACTACTAAAAATTCTGAATGAAACTTAATTGCAGCATCTTTTTTCCTCCTGATGCAAATGTGCTATGTGATTTGCTTTGACTATGCAATCAGCATCAAGTTATTTGACTTTAAGACTGTAACTTCTGTATTTAACTAAGCAAATGATGTAGTTTAAAATCAAATGAGTTAAAAATAACCTCTAGGGATGATGGAATACTTTTCTGGATAATGATTTGATGAGAAGTAACCAAAGTGCCAGCAGATTCTCCTTCCTGCAGCTTCTTCTCTATCACACTTGGCTAATAGAAAAACCAATAAAAATATAAAGTTCACCATCACTCAGCATAATCTAAATTCAGCTGACAATATAAAGGAAACGCATTCTCGTGACAGAAGTGCCTCATTCCCCGTAACGTTCTCAGTGAGGTTTATGCTGGAAATGCATGCAAACTGCAAACAACATCCAAACTGCACCGTGCAAGTAGATTTCTAACTGGCAGAGAAATTAGTCTCCATTAGGAAGCCATAAGCTCTGGAGAGGACCCATTCCTCAGAATTTGGTCTCCAGATTATATCTCTGCCTGGAACTTATTAAATAATAACAATAAAAAAATATGAAAAGGGAGGGCTTGGAAAGGAAAAAAAGATAATAAAATAATAAATCATTGCCATCCTTTCTGACTGCATTTCAATGAAGTATTGTTTGTTTTTACCTGCATTTCAAGGAATGTAGTACCTCCCTTCTGCAAAATTATGAGTTTTTCTGATTTCTCTGTTTCTTCTTTGGTCTAATGTCAGGGGAATAAATGATTTTAGTAAATGGAGGGTATATATACTATACTTCACAGTAGCTCATATTTCTCTACAAATTATTAATCTCATGGAAAATTAGGAAACAGAACTAAAGAGAATAATTTTGCAGCACAGGGTTTCCAATGAGAAGTGAAATCAGTGTCTCTCTATGAAGAGGAGACATGAGTACACAAATGGTATGCAAAAGTGTAGCACAAAACCTGCTAAACTGAGTAAGACCCAGGTGTGGATGCAGTGTGTTTGTTTCATTTTATGTGATTCATTTAACTGGGGCTGATGCCAGCTCACACAGCTTCCACCAATAGCCCAGAACAGGCCCCTGCACCTTCACTCTGGGCAAGGCTCTCCCCTGAGTTTGCAGCCCTCTCTGCTGAAGCAGGCAGAAGGTGTGCCCAGCCGTGATTTCAGCTCTCCCTTTTTCCCTGCTGGTATTAGAAGTTTTAGGAGCACTTTTCCTACAGAGGGAGCTAACTGCTCTTCTATTATCCTGTAGTGTGACACCAAAATCTCCTCACTCATCCCATGAGAGCTTTCCCAGGGCTATGAGAATAGTAAGAGTATCTCTCTATCTTGGACAACTGGGAAAATGTTAAATGTAGGCAAGACTCAATTTCCCAAGGCTTTTGAGCCCACATTCTCAGCTGGCCACTGTTGTCATTTGGCCATAAGCCCCTGCAGAGCAAAATGAGTTTCTTGCCAAACCCTTTCTAGTGACTTCAGTAACTATTATACTCAATAGATATGCCAATGGAAGCCCTATGACTGGCAGGATAAAAGGGTACATATACTCAAGAGGAAAGATAGAAATTTAAAGAGAAATACAAAACTAGAAAGGGATAAATGGTTCAACTTCCTGACTGCGAGCAGATGCACAACTCCTTTATTCCTAAATTTTTGGTTTCATCCAATTCAGGTCAGATTAAACATTGTCAAGGACTTTGTCAATATGATGGCTTTCATGTTCTACAGCTATCTGGCTGTAGATGTATCATGGAAGATACTTAAAACTATATTTTTCATTAAAACTATATTTTTCATTACTAAGGAAAACCAAATTATTTCCCCATCTGTTCTAAGAAACCAAGCGGAGACCAGTGGCTTGAAGTCAGACTGACCAAACACTCAGGTGCCATGTGCTTGAAGATCATATTTTGAAAAGACATCTTTTCTCTTCTGTGCTTGTTTTATTATAAGGAGCTACAGGTAACAGTACTGAACATATTTGTAAAGTGGATAATGTGTAACTTCTTTGACTAGCAGAAGGCGCTACACCATCTTGCCTCTGCACTTCTTAGTAGCCATCAAGATGCTGATTTTGACCTATGGATGGCTTCAGCTTTTTCCTGAAAAAAATCCCTTCTCATCAGGACATGTGAACTGAAACCATCTCACTTACTGGGACCAAAGGAATGGCCAGGTGCCATCTAAAGCAGAAGTCACCTCAGAGTTATGCTCTGATAGCTCAAGTCTGGTCTTAATTTTACACAGAAATACCTTAATTTGGATGAGGTTCTGTGAAATAGATGCATTACTTAGATGCATGTATAATTCTTGCCCTTTTCCTTTCCAAATGAATGGTTAAATTCAGATGTGTTTCCTCAGGGTAAAGCCCACATAGCTGTGTAATACTTTGATACTGCTTGTGTGCTTTATTAAAACTGTTTATTACATTCCTAAAGTAATAAAGATATTAAAAAAACAGGGTGGTGCTAAGTTTGCTTCCCCTGCAATCCTCTGATTCAGGTTCAGCTAGCCACCCCTTCCAACAGTTCCTTACATCTTTATTATGATAAATGCATCCTGTTCATTGTACTTACAATTTTAATTCTTAGAAGGATAAAACTTTATTTTTAACTAAAATCAAAGCAACCCGTTAGTCCTGAACATGGCAGTAGGAGCAACGCTAAAACTCCTCTGTGCTCCCCTCAAATGTGAAGCTTTGAGCACACTGCCTACTTTTTTATGTATTGTGGCATCCAACCTGAATGCCACAGTAATGCACATCTGGTGCCAGCATTAGCCACTGGCCATAATGTGGGAGAGGAGGAGGTGAGACTCCTTTCCTTGGCAATATTCCTTTCTCTGTGAGGAGAAGCTGACACTTGCTACCTGCATGCCTCCAAGGATGCCCTTCCCCAGAGTTATGGGTCTGCAACACCAACCTCTGAGGTGAGAAAGCAGAATACTCTTTCAATTTACTCTTTCCAGACAATTTTTACTGAGTTCCCTACAACATTACATCAGTACTGTGGGCACAGGAAGAAAATCTCATGACCTTTTATTGGTTTCTAATGCTAAAACTGAGAGGAACCCATAAAGATAATTCCTGTGAGACAGAAACCAGATATCCATTAATAATAGAATAAAAAAAAACCAACTTTCAGGCAGACCACACAAGCTTATTTCTTTCTGCTCCACTGGACTTAAGCCAAGACACTGCACTTCGTATTCTATTGCAACACAAAAGTTGCCTTGCTACCCCTACATGTTCCTATGTACCTACAGATCAAGTAAACACCAGCTTTTAAACTGGCAAGTTTCTCACAAGCACTTCAAGACTGCACAGTAAGCAAGTTTTTTTTTCACACACGCCTACTGCAGGAAAATGCAGATCCTTAGCAATCTGCATTGGGTCTTCAATGACAATATCCAGCAGACTGCAACAACCACCAGGTTCTTTATGGAACCAGCCAAGGTCTAATTATCATCATTATTACTTCCCTGTTTTCAGAGACTGAGAGTTCTGCCCTTTGCTCTGTATTTTCTTTTCAAGCTTGGCACCATAGCCCCCACCTGTCTCACTACACCACTTCTCCCAACCAGTCACCATTGTTTAAATTTCCTCTCCATCACTTTCATGGTTTCTTTACACATGGCTGGACTTCCTCAAGCTCACTGAACCTGTAACAATGCCTGTATTTTGCACCCTCAGACAGACCCAGTTCTGCCACACGGCTTCTAGGGAATTTAATTCTCTACATACACATATACTTATATATGTATATTTTATGGTATCTACTCTTCCTTCCATCTTTGCTGCCTGTGTCCTGAGAAAAGGGAGTGCCTGCAAGCAGGGACTGGCCTCTAACTACGGCCTCTAATCTAGTAAGAGCTGCTATAAGTAAAAATGCATAGACAAATACATAATGAAGCCTTTCAGCTCACGCTGACCTCTTCAGGCACTAGTGGTTCAATCATAGGAGCATCCTCCTGCCTTGCTGCAAGCCGAACGGGAGATGTGGAAAGCCTCTTCTCCCACTCATTAGACACAGTCGTTTCTGTGGAGGTTTCCAAGAAGCTGCGTTTCAACTCGCTTATATTGGTCTGATGTTTCATCAGATCTTCCTGGGTTTTATCTAGATCCTAGACAGTTTTAAAAGAATAGAGCAGTTTGTGATACATCCTAAGCCAACCACACTTAAGAGCCAAAACACACAACTCGGTTAGTATAGAGGGAAGTAACAGCTCAGGGAGTCGGGGAGCACAGCACCAACACAACACTCTGTGAAAATGTGGCATTTTGAAAGAGAACAGCATAGCATATCTCATACAAGTGAGTCTAAATACACTCTTAAAGAGCCTATCCATATCACTATAATTTGCACCTGATAAAGAGGCTCCAAACAAACATACATATGCGCGTGGAGGCACACACATAGAGGCACACGCATATATCGATATTGATAGTACAAGTTAGAGGAGTCATCATAATCATCTGAGAGAAAAAATAATCTATTAGCAGGTGGGAGTACACAGTTCATGCATCATAGTGCAGATCCACAGTTTACCACTAAAACTAACACACATGTACGTACATGCACTGGTATATACCAATACCAACCTCTAACATAAGATTACTATGTTTGACATACACATTTTCACCCTGTATTCGCTTAATCAGACTATTCTGAAAGAAGTGAAAAAGAAAGGGAAAAGTAAGGGACACATTATTGAAAGGATACAAAATGCTGTTTCTACACATTTCTTCACAGAGAACTGACAGTAACATGCTGAAAGAGGTGAACACCTCCAACGTTGATACCTGAGCAACATCTAGACCTTTTGTTTCTGTACCTGTGCCTTTAGATCTCCGTCCTCCTCTTGATCCGACTGCCAGCATGAGAAAGATTGGAAAACAACACCTTACCCACTTGTATGAATGAAGGCTTTATGAACATTGGTGAGAGGTACACACTAGGTTAAAATCCCATTTTCTCCTCATTAAGGGTTTAAGGAGAAGGAATAGACACACTGGCTTTGCACGGTTTTCCTAACTCAGAGCAAACATCCACTTCTCAAATTTTGTGTTTTGTTATCAAAGGAGTAGTAAACATCTTCCTTTTATAAATATTGCTACACTCCACATTCATGAATCTCTATTTATGGAGCAGCAGTTGCACCTTCTCACCAAGGTCGCAGCTAGTCTAGGACGGAACAGCAACAGCAAATGCTTTGGAATTTTGTAATCCCAGAATTTTACACATAGGACATAATCTGGGCCACAAGCAAAGCTTTGCATAAACTCACTGTGGGCAAACAACTTGCAACACTTTCTCCAGAAAGAAGCACATTTTATCTGCTTAAAATGCAATTTCCCTAACCATAGTTCCTTTCTGTATTTCTGTAATTTTACTTCCTATTTAGCCTGTATATATTCTTTCAGGCCCTATCATCTGGAATGGCACACACATCCCATCCACTTCAGTGCACATTTTCAAAAGCAACACCATAAGGACTGTCCCAGTAGCCCTGTTTCCAAGGGTGCAATTTTCAGGTGGCAGATATACCACACATTTTGAAAATCGGGTATCCATATCCAACTGATATGCACTATATCTTCTCCTCTAAATACAGATGGCAACTAGGAATATTAACATGCATTTTGAGTAATAAACTGAACATTTAAAATGTCACAATTTTATGATTATGTTTTACTTTCTGCAGTGCTCAAGGCCTATGAGTGGAAGAAGCACTTCAAAGCACTTTTTACTTCTGACTCATCTCAACAGACTTTATGTTGTTGCACTGTTTGAATTCTTTTAATGCCCATGCTGCTATTTTATTGTTAATTTTTCATATAGTCCTAATTAGACAAATGACTCATGGGAAAATCTGTTGATTACTTTACAACTCCGTTCAAATTTATTCTATTTACAGCCAAGGCTGAATCGTCCTGATGTGTAATACAGAAAATTTTTCCTTGAAGATAATTTTAACAGTCTCAAATATTAATGAGATTCCCCTGAAAACCTAGAGCAGTGTTTGTGGTAAGACTCTGTCTTCTAGCAGATGTCAGATGAAATTCAGCTCATGTTTGCAGCTGCAATCATATTAATTATGAAAGCATTATATGCACTTCAGTGAAGTCACATAAGGTTGAATTTGCCTGCACAGTCTATGTACCATGTTGTGGATATGAGGCTTTTTAGTGTCCTGAAAATATAAACATTTTACATTTCTCCTCTGAAAAGAATACCTGGACTAGTAGTGGCCATATGTGAAGATTACATATAAAGGCCATATGTGAAATTACATTAAAGAAAAGACTTAGATATTTAAAATGTGAGAATATTCAGTAAATTTGAAAACAGCTTTTTATTGTCTTTTCCCCACTTGCCCACTCAGGCTTCAGAGTATAAGAGCAAACAAGCAAACAAAAACCCCCACGGCATGGTCTGGCCAGCAGAACCCTCTGGGAGGGCAGCACTGGTGCAGGTGACACCACCACTGCCCCACCAACCGCACAACGCAGAGGCCTGGCAGCTTCCAAACCAAACTCAGGAATGAGAGGAGCCCACAGGGAACACCGGAAACTCAACTGTCCTGGCAAAGCTCTCCCGCTTGCAGGCACGCACATGCACACGCGCGCAGGGAGGGACCCTGAGCTGCCGTAGCAGACATGCGGTCTAGCCCCCAGGGTCAGGAAGAGATGAGGCCAAACGCTGTCCCCTGCCATAGCTGGGTGCTGGCGACTGTACAAACCTCAGTGGCAGTGGTCTCACCATCAGCCGCAGTATCCGTCTGCTCACTGTCAGTCTATGGGGTTAGACAAGTACCCGGGTCCCGAGAGGAAGGCAGGAATAAAGAATAAACCCAGCTCATCAGTACACGCAGCTCACGCGGGGAACTGTTAAACTCAACATCCCTGTGAACTGCATTAGCATTGCTTTTCAAACAACGCACATGTCAAAGAAGCAAAATAAAAATGCTATATTAGTAAACAGAACAGACTCAGAGGAAGACTCGAGGCGTACTGTACACAGTAAATGGCTTTACTGGAACAAATTTATAAGCCAAACAAAGCATTACTGGAAAAGTGTTATTTGAATAGCAGATATTTTTTTTCCTTAAGAAAACCAGGTAGCTTAAAAAAAAAGGGGAAAAAAGTGACTAATATTTTCTAATTGAACTTTTCCTCCCATAATGAATTTTACAGAAAATTATTGAACTAATTTTTTGTTCTAGCCAATATAAGTAGTGGTTAAATTTTTATCTGGAGGGGAAAAAGATAATTTAAAACAACAACAACAACAACAAAAAAGCTACTTTAACAGTCATCTGACTTTCAGCCCCTCATTTGTACAGAGGTTATTCTTGTCTCCACATTTATACACCATGAGGCTGTCTGCATTACCAAGGAGTTCAAATAACCGTACCCCCAGCCCATCTACTGTCTGTCTGTGGAGAAATGGTAAGGCTCAGATCCCACTCGGTTCCAATAAAGAGCAGCTGATAATTGTTAATGATAGTAAAAAGAAAGAAAACTGCCATTAAAAGAAGAAAAAAATACTTCTCATTCCATTTAAGAATATGGATGAAAGAAGGAGAAAAACAAAAGTAACTCCCCCCACCCCCCAAACACTTACTAGGTATGAGTGATAAAAATGAAACAAAGCACAGCATTGCACAGACTGATCTATCCCTGCTTTGCATGAAGAACATTTTAGTGGAGAACACAAGTGTCAAGATTAAGAGAGAAGGGAGTGGAGGTTACTACAGACTGAGAAAAGAGTTAAAAAAACTACTCTGATGTCAGGTAAGCATATGGAAAACTAGTAAGTAAAGTGCACCCTACTGCCCCAGACTGGCACATCCAAGTTGTTTTGATAGCAGTGAAAACTCTGGTTTCCATAGTGATTTTCTGTGATCCTTAGACAGTAACCCAGGCAGGCAATTTAAAGCCAAGACAACACATCTCATTCTCCAATCCCATCAATATGAACAAGAACAAAAGAACAACCTACTGGTGGATGGAGTATCAGTCTTAGCTTTGAATTTCCTCCATTTTTTGGTCATTTTCTGACAACTCCATTGTTTCATAAGACAATGTTTTGATTTGTTTTCATAGCTTTGCTTTTTATTCCTTGAAGAGTTTGTATTGTTTGTATGACAGACAGAAGAATAAACAAGCATTTTGCACTACTTGCTAAGTGCATGAATGCAAGTGACATGAAATTTGTCAAATCATGACCACTCTTGAGACAGACCACATTTATTTTTAAATGGAAGTGTAATGTCAAAGCAGCCTATTAGGCTGGTCCAATTGCTTTCACTAAAGTGCTAGAAAATGGTTTCTTTATTAAGAAAGGATCTCATGTCTTTATAACATTATAGACAATTGTAAAGATATGGCAATAGAAAAAAAAGTATGCATTGTCACTCATGTTTACAAAAATAAAAAGAAACAAAGAGGCATTAATGCATCCAGGCATTTAAAAAGAATTAAAAATTGTGTCAAGGCACTGTAACACAAGTCTGGCATATAGGGTTCATTTTAAGAACTTGAAGTCATAGAAAATTAGCTGCTAAGGTAAAAACACAGAAGCTAGTGAACTCCAAGGCATGAGATTCTGTCTTTGACTGCATGGACTAACTCCAGATGCATAGCTTAAGGGAAAACAAGCTCAACAATTTAAGGCATTGGTTCAGGATACTGGCTGTAGTCTTCTGCATCTCTGTGTGCAATCTTTTGTGAATTGTCGGGGGTGGGAAAGGTTCCTATTTCTTTTGCCATGAGTGGAATGAAATCCTAAATAAAGCATAAAGCTTGCTTTATTGCAACATACATATCTGCTAATCAGCCAATCAACAGCCATGGAGTCAAAGTCAGCATTACTGAGTTACTTGAAAAAAGATCTGGCGTTATCACAGAGCAGGGAATGGTGAGTTAAGGCTGAGTAAGGCAGGTCTCCCCTGGAGTGAAGAGTAAGGAAGGCCAGGCTCAGCTCCAAGATGGGCTGAGGTACAGCTGAGGTGGGGTTGGCAGGCAGGCGAGGGCTGGAGCAGGACAGAGGCAGCTTCTCCTGACGTGCTGTGGCTGCACCTCTCCTACCTTGCGATTGTAACTGCTGTGATTTGTTTTGCCAATGTAATGCAGACATGCCCGAGTTTAAAACATATTCACTTTCATGCAATATTTTGAACAAGAAATACCCTGTGGATTAGGCACAAGTCTGTGTTGTCCGCCAGGAAGCACTGCCAGAGTAATAATCCTCATAAAAGAGCGATACTAAAAAGCCTATTTTAGATGTTTTTATGCTCAATACTTCCTAACTTTACTAACAAAAAGAAGCACTCATTTCTGAAAGAGGAACAGACTAATGTATTACATAAACACTGCCTCATTATTGCCTCTAGAGCTGGAAATATATTAATGCTGTTACTGCGATTAGATTAATCCAAGTGCAGAGCTAATGCAAATTGAGACCTAAATGCTGTCTCAAAATAAGGACAAGAAATAAGACAGCAGCATTTTGGATGCCTTTTATTAGAAATTGTACATTATTTTTCAGTTGTAAGGCATCACAGAGCCAAAAGCATGTTTTCACAAGAAAAACTGACGTGACTTTTCGCTTTCCATAAAAAGGAAATTAAATCCTGTACCAAGTCTTACAAAATCAACAGCAGCAGATGACAATGTTCAAGCTGGTTTATTGAAGAGAGCTACTGCAACGGACTATCGACAAGTGGCCAAGGTGGCTTTTTATATGGCCAGCAGGTCTATGATCATCTGATCTGGGCTTTCTTCTTTATATACAAAGCAAAACCGTACTTTTGTATTTGAAGTTGAAGAAGAAAATAGAAAATCAAGGAAAACCTGGACTCATTATTTTATTCTGTCAACAAAGAATAATCAGGCTCCAGCAAAAACTGAGATGCCAGTTACTCTGTTACTTAAGCAGATTCCTTTCCTGCTTCTGGATATACCATCACATCCACAGTACCCAGAACCACTGCAGCTGGTTCATCTGCCCGTGATGACCGTGGTGGCTTAAGGCATCAGTTTTGGCAGTGCTAAACAAACACTGCACATGTCAAGGCAGCCCACATGGCGTGCTCCTGCAACAGCTGCAGAACAGCTGTCCCAATCTGACCCCTCACTGATACGCTGGATTTAACCATGGGAAAACAATTTAATCTGCAGCAGAGCTAGGATGAAGGCTGAAAACTGAGATCCAGGTTTTGCTGGACCAGAAAGCCTTCTCTGGGGGTCAGCTACAGCTGATAGCCTTTTGCAAAAAGCTGAGTCTATCTGAACTTCGAACATAGTGAAGTTGGTGAGGGTGCTCATCACTGTTAGGCAGCTAGTCATATAAATAAATGTAGATACATATTCATATATTTGGATGGTCAGTAACTATGCAGAAAACAATACTTAATACCCACTATTTAGATAACTATCCTAATCCTAAAACTATTCTAAACTGATAGAAGGATGAAAAAGGTCTTATCATTTAGTGCGAGTCACTTTGAACCAACTGACACAGTTCAAGCCAAGCCTCTTCCACACAGTGTTGTGCCTAACCCTGGGCTCTGAGCTGTAGTCCCAGCATGAGAAAAAAAATAAAAAAGAAGAAAAAAATAAAAACCAAACCAAAAAACAACAACCCCCAAACCAAAAAAAAAAATCCCTTCTAACATATCAGCACAGACAGAAATGAGGCTCTGAAAGTAGGACCACTATTGCAGCAATCTAACACTGGTTAGGACTGAAGCACTGAACACGAAAAAGAGTGTGTTCGATGCCGAGGTACACACCTCTTCCTCTGAACTGTCACTCAGGTCATTGGCAAGTGAGGCACTCAAGGAGGCCGCCTTGGGCTCCAGGTAGCAGAGGCACATAGCCAGAGGAAAGGAGAGAGTGAGGGCGTATGGCACTGAGAAAGAGGCAGAGAGCAGAAAGAAAAAAATGAAGAGGAAGCAAGGCACGAGGGAGGGGGAGCGGATGGGGAGGTAGTGCTGCACACTGGCAGGCAGGAGGTTGGTTTCGGAGAGGTTAGGGAGCGACAGGTAGCCATCGTCATCCAGGAGGGAAGGAAATGACTCTGGAAGTTGCAAGGAGAAGGAGAACAATGTTCCGCCTTTGCCGGCTTTTTGCTTGTAGCCAAAAGCCACGTCTTGCTCAGCGGAGCAAACTCGCCCCTTTCTGTCAGAGTCTGGCTCCGACTCGCTGTGTTTTGGAGCGCTCTCTTTGGGGGCCTCACAGCCTAAGGACTTTGTCCGAGTGCTCTCCTTGCATCTCCTGCGAAGCTTTGCTGAAGATACATGGGGGCCAGGCTGAGAGGATGGCGAGGAGTGGTGGGAGTCAGTGCCAAGCAAAGATGGCTGATGACAGAGAAAGGGCAGCAAACAAGGCGCAAAAGCAAAAGGACAAAAAGAAAACTGTAATTAGTTAATTTTCTTCCGTGATGATAAATAATATATATTATATATTTAAAATTATAAACAGTATTTTAACACCACAGCTTTCCACTGAATTGAACGGTGCATGTTCCCATGCCACACACCACAGGTATTAGCGAATCGCACTTCCAGCTTACAAAAGGCAACTTCTTGATTCAACATTTGTCTAGTCCTCTGCAGGACAGGATTTACACAAAAGTCTCCATGGCCACATGGGGAGTTTCAGGTGTTGCCAATTTCCACTTACTGCAAGACTGGTTTCTGATAATAAAGTTTTCAAACATGAAGTATATGGAGAGCAACAAAGAAGGAAACAGTATTTCTAATACCAGCACTACTTGTGACAGCATTCTTGCAGTCAGGAGGAGACTTGGTGGAGGCCAAACGCTTCCCATTTATGCCTTGGACAACCTCAGCAGTAATAACTAAAGCTCCAAGGACTTTAAATTCCTCAATTGCAATATTTTTTAAAAAATCTAGGCCATAAACCAAATTAAAACACGTTGTTTGGTGGGGGGAGCAGAAATCCATTCATCAATGCTCCTGATGGAAAAAAACTACTTGACTGATATACCAGTAGCTGGTTCCTCAGCACGGCTCCCACCACTGGCCCCTGCTGGGCATCCCCAGAGCCCTCCCCTCACCTCTGCTCACTGTGAGCCCAAGCAGGCAGTGCTGGGGGCTCAGCTCTCCAGCTTTCCCAGCCATGCACCCTGCCAGCCCCTCCCTGCTGCCATCTCTTCGGCCGTACACTGAAAGAAGGGAGCTGAGACTTGTGGCTCAGCCCACCCCATAATCTCTCACTGGGGCTGGCTAGAGAGAGGTCCTTGCCCCACACGGCCACATCTTCTCATAACTAAAATAGTTACCTTTACCCACAGTGAAGAGGCAAAAATGCCCCTGATGCTACAAGTTTCACCACAATGCCAAGAATACTGGCTACCAACAAGCAGGATTTGCTTTGATATGCCACTTGTAGGGCATTCAACTGGCCTTTCAGGTCATTTGAAGTCAAAAAATTGGTAGGAGGAGAGAGATGATTCCATGGAAATGCTGACCGTCATTTCACATGCTCCCTGCAAGCAGACACCACTGCTCTTTAGAAGGACAAAAACCACTGTCACCACCAAAATGTATACCCAGTACAACACATCTGCCACAATGCTGATGGATCAGAGATGTTTTGGCCAAAATCCACCATGTGCACGTAGCTGCAGTGGCCCACTGGATCCATGACCAAACCCTAAGTGCCTGAGCTGCTCCATCTGTACTCCATCTCCCGAGGGAGCTATAGTAGCCATTTCACTTTCACTCCAGGCTCCCAAAAGCAAAATTACTTAAAAGCCACAACAGCATCTGCCTCCAGTTCAAGCTGGTGTTGAACTGGAGGCAAAAAGCAGATCCAGGTTTTAGACACAGATGACTACTAAGCCCAAACTTTACCAGGTATATTAACGGTAGGAATGGGACATAAACCAAGTAATTACATCGAAGAACTCCTTTCTTTCCTCTTTCATATCTCCCTTTCTCTCTTCTCTATCAATTTATCAATTCAAGAAATCTGTATTCCCAAACTAAGCAATCAGAACCAAGCCTAGCTTCAAACCACTCACAAATGCCTTTATGGGTTTAATGTAGGAAGATCAATTCAAAACTTAATGCTGATGGACTCACAGGTTTTTGTGTGAGCTAAATACACACACAAATACAACTTTGCTTTACTGTAAAGACAAAAACCCAAAATAAATGTATTTTTTTCTAATTCAGACTATTCACTTACTGACATCTTTACGGTGTTAATATTTAGAATAACTTCTGGTACTTCAATACACATGGATAAAACAAAGGCAAAATGTCTTAATGGAAAACATACCTAAAACACTTATATGCCCAAAGGGATTTGATTTTGAGCTTGTATTCCTTGAGACATTCTCTTTATGATGACAGACTAATCTGTTAGCAGGTCCATGTGGAAGCAGGACTGAGATCTCTGTAGGATTACACAACTGAAACTCTATTTATGATGGTTTAAAAAGAACTCATCTCTTGATTGGGGGTAAAAAAATCAATCATTTGTGCATATATAAGTTCCATCAAATTAGTCTCCTAAAATATCTCTGAGTATTTCTAGCCATATATAAGAAATAGCTAGATGATCTTCAAAATACAACAGATCTCTCCATTGACTTAAATTAACAAACACTAGAACAGAACTAGCTTCTTTTGAATGTTTTCTACATATTTGATTTTCATCATTCTTTCTCCACGTCGAAACTAATGGAGTTTCAAAAAGACCCCAGTTAAATTTTGTAGAAATTATCTTTTAAATGCTACAATACGGCTACTTTCAAAAGAAAATCTTTCTCATTTGGAATTTTCAGTAACTCAATTTGTTTCTGATTTTCAGTAGCTTAACTGCAACTCTTTTTGATGACTCTATCCTTTTGCTATGTAGCTCATTGTGGCCTTATACAATAAATACAGGTTCTAACATGTGCATACTTGACAGTTCTGTGGATATAAATATATATATATCTCAAGGTTTTTCTTCCTAAAAAATGAGGGTAAACCTTACTTGTTTAGCAAGTGCATTCCACAGTACACTTCCTGAACGCTATTCTACCATATTCTTCTTCACTGTCAATCTCTATTTACTATTTTCTCCATCCTTCTGTTTGGTTTACCCTGTTTTAATATCTCAGTAGATATTATGCACAACCATGTGTGTATGTTTGTGTGGTGCTGGTGGTGGGACTGAAGATGATGAGGGATGACTCAAATTCCACAATTGATAAGAGAACTATCAATAAAAATGCTTTCTTTAACAGAACTTCAAACAAGTGAAGCAAATGCTTTTGTAAGCCAGAAAAAAAATTGCTTATAATATCAGATTAATATCCAGAAGTTAATAGAGAAAAAATGCCCACTGAAATTCATGCAAGGAAACAGTCTTATGAGAAGTATAAGAGGAATAGTTTAAAGCACAGAGCTACATACAAGAATACAGAACTATTTTGTTGCCTTGTCAAAATAAAAAACCAGGATGGCCATACTAAAGTCAAAATATGACCGAAAACCAGAAGAACAAACATGCACCCTCAGGCTACTTCTGGGCATTTCCTAAAGAGCTGTTGAATGCTGTATGAAAAACATCATTCTGACTGTTAAACATATTTAAAAAAAAAGTCCAAGGCAGGAACTAACCTTTACAACATCATATGAAAACTGAAAGGACTACAAAAACACTGATCCAAGACATCTATATACACATAGTATATTTCCTTTCACCAGTTTTATTTCCTCTTTCTCTCCCTTCCCTAAAAATTCTGTGTTTCTCCAAGCACTCTCAAGGCAGCCCTGTTTAATACAAAAGCCTGAAATTTCTACCTTGGTGTCATGGCGTATTGCTGAAATCGGGGTGACTTCCTCTGCTCTCTTCTTTTTGCCCTCTTCATCATCTTTGTCCTCTTCTGTCTTTTTCTCTGGAGTCACAGTGGTTATCAAGTTGGTCTGAGAGATGCCCTTTGTTGTGGCGTACTGGCCAGTACCAACCTCTGCAGCAGACACAGAATCCTTCATGTACATTTCATGGTTTTCATTCACTGATGCTAAAAGCAAATATTTAAAGAGGGAAAATCTGAAATAGCTTTTGCTGAGAAGCTGCATAAAATTAAAAAAGCTGGTTTAGAAAAACATTTGAGATAACACTGAAAACACAACTATGTCATGTTTCAGGAAACCAGAAGCATGTGCATACATTTAAATAAATTGTTTACTTGAAGCTCATAGCTTTTATATGCATATACATATATTATGGATGTGTATACACACATTACTGTAGCTAATGTGTGCATTACACAGTTGTTAAATGTTAGCAAGCTGTTAAAATTAGTACTGTAGTAAAACACCACATAAAAAAAAGCAATGCATTGCCACAGTTATCAGGCAGGAAACATAAGGAGAACCAGCTATGACATCAGCCATGGGGGTGGAAGAGATTTTTTTTTAAATCTGTCAGAATATAAAAATGCAGATCAAATGCAGATTTAGTAACGTGCTGCATTACACAAAATGACAGTATTGATATAGCACAGGCATAATACCTGAGAAAAAGGAATTGTGATCCTAATATTATTGAGTACTAAAGTCTGCCACTTAGGTGAGCTCATTATCCTAAAAAATTCTGTGAAGTGATGACATTCAGTTCAGCAGACCCAACCAGAATATTTTACGATGCAAGTGCTCAATAATTAATCAGATTTAAACATATAAAAGTTATTTCGAAAGAAATAGTACCTTTACAGACAAAATGTAATCGAAACTTTAACATATGCCCAGACTCTGCTCTTGACTATAGAGTAACTAATTTCTAAACCAATAGGATTATTCAAATTTATAAACTCAAATGACAGAGTCTGGATCACAATGTAAGCACAATGCAGAATGTTACAGACACATCTGCATTATAGTAACAATGCTAGTGATGAGATCATAAGCATTGATTTAAAAAACCTCTTTCCCCCATCTGCACTTAGGCAAACTAACACCTTGCAGAGTCTAACAAATGCTGGGTAAAATGTTTCAGGTATCTTGTCTCTTGAATTAAGTTTAGGAGGCAGGAGAAAGCAAAGGAAGTAGAGGGAGATATCTTATTTAGATGTTACAAACAAAATAATGCAGAAGAATAATTTCTGCTTTGAAACACATGCACAGCAATCAGGTCACCAGTTGCTTGGTAACGAGTAAGAAGCACATCAGAATTAGAATATTCCAAAATAATCAATGACAAGCAGCACCTTTAGAGGGAGAGAAAAAGGCTTGTCACGTGTACTTTTAAATCAAAGCTTCTCCCCATCCCCACCACCAACTATACTCATTGCAATTTGTGATATTCTGCAAGAGAATTCACCTTTTTTTTTAAATCTGTAATGAATCTGATTTTAGTCTCAGTCTTTTTTTTTTCCTACAAAAATAAACTACAAAACTACAGCCTCTTTTTACTCAACAGCTGACAACTCAGTAACAGCTGATGGAAGTAGCTGATGGAAGTAGCTGATACTCTGAACTACACACTGATTTAAATGTCAGCAGCAGAACCATGACCTCCATGAAGCAAGGATGAAGAGAGGAAGAATGTACTATTAACCTATGTATGTTACTCTCCATTTCATTCCTTAGAAAATAACATATGAAAAAAGTCTCTTAGTGCTTACTGGAGCAGGATGTGAGGTAACTGGAATCAAGCGTTATTACTCAAATGAAAAAATTAATAATTTCTGGATTGTAATGAACTTAAGTGAAAAACCTACACAGAAGAAAATCTCAGATTCAACCAAAATCCAAACAGTCACTCATGCAAACCCTGAAAAAGTGTTAAAGCCTGACATTCTTGGGCAGGCAGGTTCATCCCATCCTTCCCCAGATACGAGGCCAAGGACAGAGGCTCTGTGAAGAGTGGGCTCCAAAGGATGTCCTCCAGCCAAACATTTTGTAAGGACCACAGAGGTACATTCAGCATGGAATTTCTCTGCATCCTCCTCCTCTACCCCTGCAGAGAACGTGCAGCTACTCACAGCCTCCGCTCAGCCAAATCTCAAGGAGAGGAGATGATGAGGTTCACACCTAATCTAAAGCAGTCACTGCTGTCATGACAATGTTTGATAAGGTCAGTTGAGAGGCCCTTACCCCCATCCAAGCTGCGAGACATGGTGTAACGTTTACTGGAGGAGCGCTCAAAGTAAGGTGCAGGACGGTCTATGAGGGCGCTGGCTCTTCTCGTCTGCGCCTGCGTCCGGCCGCTGTAGCGAAACTTGGAGCCCAGCGTGAGGAACTTCTTTGGAGGAGCTTCTGGCAGCAGGAGCCTAAAACACACCAAGCAGTGCACCTTTTATTCCCCCTCCTCCAAAATCAGCCCACTGTTTCTGCAGAGGAGAGAAGACAACTGCTGGGTATCACTCTCCATCGTAACCTGTGCCTCAGCGGTCTGTGGCTAAAAGGGAATCAAAGGATGCCCCTCATACAGCATGACAAAACCACTTAGCTAAAGCATTTGAAGATCTGAGTTCTTCCAAATGGGCAAGAATCACTCAACTCCTTCATGCTCAAAAATTAAATTTACTATTTTCTGATTACCAAAACTGAAAAGAAGGTGTTCCTTGTACCAGAGGCCTGACTGGGCTGAAATGCAGATGTATCTCTTCAAATTTAACATGGTGATGTCATGCTGAGGACAGAGCCAGAACTGATTTCCAGTGAATGACAGGCAGTATTCATTCACAGGGGTGTAGACATTTTTCAGGTTAGAGCTCTCCCACCCTCTGTATTTTGGGCATGGCACTTGGCTGAATTAGTTATTCTCCTGCTATGGACTCTATGCTTTAGACATTTATTTTTCATTAAAAATCAGAAAATACCCCCAAAATGCACACTCCATTTCTCTTTAGATCTTTTGCTGCTAAGACTGCATTTCATATGAATGTACAGACAGCCTGAACGAACAGTTTTAAGAAAGGAGGGAAATCCTTTAGTACTCCCAAACACTCTAAACAGTACTTAAGCACTGGACACACCCTTTCAAACTGTTGAAAATCTTACCCTTTTGGGCTTCTCTTTTTAAGTATCTCTTTAGTGACTATCTTAGCACAAACTAATTACAGCACTTATTTCACTATTCCACATTTTTCTCCAATCTTCCTAGAAGTCAAAAAAATAGCTGCAAAACTCCTTAGTAATCCAAAAATTACAACTATGAGTTGTGTATTCTGGGTGACCAAAGAAAACCATGACCTACTACTGTCTGTACTTTCATATACAATTTAAAAAATTCTTTTTTAAACTCTTACCCACATCCCCCAGCAATCTTCCATATAAGTTGTTCTCTCTATGCAAGCTTATATGCAGTAATGCAGCAGAGTCCTTTATCTCTTTAATTATAGCAGCTCATAATATCGTGGCACAGATAAAGCAAAGTGATTAATTAGGACCATATGGTGATTTTAAGCACTATCTATCTGAAATAGCATGAATAATTTGGGTGGAACATCTCAAAATTTGAAAAAAGCAATAATGTTCCTTTATCTGCTCAGATGTACCTCATGATCAAAATGAAAATTTGATTTGAAGGGTTTTGTCTCTGCTGACAAAATTGATATTTTCTGTTGTGTTTTACATCACACCTTAAGGAAAAGAAATCCACATACCTGAAAAATGTATGGTGTTCAACACACACTTTCCATAAACGCTTTGCAGCACGATGATTTGGCAACTTAAACCCAATAGTGCTTTCAAACTGCTCAAACTAGGTAGGAAAAAAGAATAAGTATGTTTTTGATGCTGTGCATCTATTTTTAGACAGTGTACACAGGCTCATCTTCATTTCCTCTGTCTGTATCAGCTCATTGCAAGGGCAAATGTATATGCTCATGTACATAACCAAATATATCTATATTCTACAGAAAGAACTATGGGAAAGAAGCTGTAAATGATAATCTATGGCAACCTTTGAGGATCATTTCTGGGGGGAAACACTAGTAATGAGCAAGAGATTTCTTATGGTGACAGTGATGTTTTACACCCTATAGTAACAAAGAGATCAGTTAACACTTGGGAGACTTCTGAGAAAACATCATTCAAGTCTTTTACCCTGTTGATTTAATTTCACTAGTTAGAACTACAGTGGGAAGCCTGGTAATAGCTGGAGGTGAACAGTAGTCCTTAGGGACTGATTTGGTCTCACACAGCCTTAGATTAGGGATATTTACAGAGAAAGTACTACTGTCAGCAAATCACATGTGTTAGAGTTAATTCATCTGAGGAGGATGAGGCGAGACAGTTAATTGAAAAGAATTGTTCAGAGATAAAAACAGACCTCTTTAGACTGTGCTACAAATTTATATATTTCAGATGCAGAAGCTGTGCCAGCTATATCTACTGTAACCTGTTGTTGGCTACATGCAGATAGCTGAATAGGTAAAACAGAGCTGCTGTGATGGAGGAAAGGTAGACAGGAAAGTACTTGCAAGGAAGTCTGGATCCCTACTGAAGCTGATAGGGAAATAAAGCAGGAAATAACCAAATAATAAAGATGACGTGAGTTAGTGAATCACATTATCATCAAATGTAATTTGGACAGAGGCTGCATTGATTATGGAACTGTGGAACTATTTTACACACGGAACTATGGCCTGGTCACAGGATACTGTATACCAAGATCAGCAGAGCTCAACAGGGTAGCAGTGGTGCAGAGCTTCAGTGCAGGCATTGGGAATGAGTATTTGTTTGGGTTCTTAAAATCAAATTCAAGGCTAGACATTTGGTTTCTAAAACTGTGTCTGCTGATGGGCAGGAGATGTAGGTTTGTGGATTTTGGTTTAGGACTCTAAAAAAGGCTCAGGCTCAGGGGTGGGGAGCCCCAGCAAGTTTCCCAGGTCAATTATGAAGTCAGTCCCAGAGACACTGGCTGCGTTAAGGGAGAAATGCCAGTCCTCATCTAAGTGATTTCTGTCCTGCTACACAGCTCCACACTCTAAATGGATATGGGGATTTCATCTATCACAGGCCAATTATTGTACCAGCATTTAAAATGGAAATTGTCCTTTGCCTGTCATGATCCTGAATTTCTCAAGAGTTATCAACTTATAGGCCAGGTTGGATGGAGCTCTGGACAACCTGGTCTAGTGGATGGCGTCCATGCCCACGGTGGAGGGGCTGGAACCACACGATCATTAAGGTCCCTTCCAACCCAAACCCCTCCATGATATCCACGATTTCTGGGAGGGCACATGCTCAGCCCATGAGGTCGGTATTTGCTTCGCATCCGGCTGAGCCACGAGAGGGCACTCACTGTACGAGGTTTCACATCCCCTTATCCAGAGCAGCACAGGAGCTGGCTAATGTGTGCAGCTACCCAAAATGTTGCAATTATACTCGTCTGATATGTTTATAAAGGTTGGTATGGCCTGTCTACATCTCTTAGTGGCTGAGATAAATGCCAGTTGCATGTACAACATGAGGGAGGATAACAAGCTCTCTGTGAATAAGCAATATGCTACTTAAATGCCAAAAGTATTCATAATATGGATGAGCTTTTTATGTGCAGTGGCCATATTTGTTCCTTACATTAGTTCATGGATGTAAACAGAAAAATACCAAAGTTGTTTTTTACCTGTATCTTAAAGAAAGTGTATACCTAACCTGTCCTAAGAAAATCAGCATAAATTACGAAATACAAATGGAGAGTAGTGTTAAAAGCTTATAGAACAAAACAAATCAACAAATCAGTAAAAACATATGTTTTTTCAAGAGGCTCATCCACTTAAGAGAACCAGGATGCCCTTACCTCCCCTGGTCGGATTTTGATGTAGAAGTTGTTCCTCTTGTAGGAAATTTTCAAAACCTTTGGCCAGGCAAATCTATTTATTCTGAGTCTGTCTCGATATATTAAGAGTCCACTTGCACAGACTCCAAGCATGATTTCCACTCCTTCGGAATCCTGGAACAGCAAGCAATGCACTTTTTTCAGTATTTCTATCCCTGCATCCTACAATACTACAGACTCCTGTATTCCGTGTTTCTATCTGAGCTACATCTTTTTAATGCATCAGCTGTAGTGACCTGATTTCTGAGCATTACCCTCCTCGCTGAATGCATTCATGCAAATAATAGTAAGGTTGGGCAGGGTGAAGGAAACTGAGGGTTTCCAGTGTTTCCTTATATTTAATAAAGACTCCAAAAGGAGGAGGAAAATTTTAGATGTCATTAAAAGAAATACATCAATCATATAGCAAAGCTTTATTAGCATAATAAAAAAAGTGTTATTAGCATAAATACCAGATTGAAAGTAAGTATGACAGCATAAAAATCCATGTCTCCTGGTATCACTCATCTCCATGACTAAGCTTTGTAAATCCTTAGATAAATTTTTCTTCTGTAGTTTGGTCACCTTGGCTTTAGTAGCTTTGCTAGTTTCTTTAATGCTCTTGTGCCTTTGCTCAGTATTTTCACTTTGAAATGCCCAGTGGGCATAAAGTTGGGCATTTGGACCAGAAAGGATTCTTTTTTAAAAGTGTGTGACTGTGACTGTGCGATAACCTACATTTGCCAGGAGGCTGTAGCTCAGACACAATAGCACTACACAAAATATTTGTCCACAATCTTATCAGAACATACCCGTAAATATTGGTTTTTTTAAGAAAGAAATATAGATTTTTCTTTCCTTTAGAAGTCTTCAAATAGTCTAAAACCAATCTTCACTATTTTCTATCACTGTCTTTTCATTTAGCTAAAGTAGTAGTACTGATAGAGAAAAGAAGAATCCACTTCAAAGTACTGAGTTCGTCACAAATTGTTTTTAAATAACTTGAAGTCACAAAAACCTGATCGCAGAAGCTATGAAGATGTCACCCTATGATAATCATGAAAGGAATTCATCATCTTCCTCTAGTTTTCCCAACCAGCCATCTTTTAGGCACTTGGTGAAAATCTGATAACATTTCAAGACCAACACAATGGTATGCATGGTCAGTCATGATGAAACAGCTACGGCACAGCTTGAAATGAAAAAAAAGTTTTGAAATCACAACACAGAAATAGTGCCACAAAGGCACTCCAGTGTTAGAAAAGACATCAATAGAGGACATATGTTCCAATAACGATGGTATCACCACTTAAAGACAGATTTTTTCTAAATACAGCTCAGGTGTGGTATCACCATCAGGCACTACAGAAATGACAAAGCTAATTTTTTTCAGTGTACTTCAGTTTCACTTTCCTAAGCAAAGAGCAATACCTTAATACACTGAACAATTTTAAAATAAAAAGTCTCATTGCAATAATCACACCGCCTGGTGAATGTCTGAAATGCAAGTATGCTCATACATTGCACCTTTCTGCAGATGCAAGCAGCTTCTTCTTTCTATACACTTTCTCAAAAATTGTTGAGAAATACCTTCTTCCCTTATCTCCATCTCCACCACAAATCTAAGTTTATTCAAGACTTCTGTTACTTGTTGGTGTCAGAGACTGTTTTCCAATATGCTACTTCTATTGCAAAATGAAAACTGAATAAAAGAATTTAGCTATTTTCAGGAGCCATGTGGTTACATGGGACAGGAACCTCTTAGCTGTAATGTCCAAGGCACATCCCTCTAGCTCTGCATACAAATCGGGTGGTCTTCCTCAGAATGGTGACAGCCCAGAGGACAAGTCTGTCTATTTGAACATGTTTTTCATAACAGCCTTGCATTTGATAACTGAGAACTAGTTTTAATCTGAGCTGGTGAGTCCAACACCGAATATATTGGCACAACCTTAATGAATTGACATTTACATAGAGACATTTGCTGTGGCATGACTTCCAATAGACATACACAGAGATACTTGTCCCCATGCCTGACATCATCAAATCTCACTGGCAGACTTAATTAAAACTAAACACGACTTCTCATGCAGAGTCTACTTTTCCCACCTTCAGTTCAGGTTTCAAGATGACTGTGGGGTTCCTTAACCCACAGACAGACACATCTTGGTTATCACTGCAGATTTTTAAAATAAAGAGCATCAGTTTGGAGAGAGATTAGCTTTCCTACTTTTTCTACTTTTCTCTGAGTCTTTCAATATGAAGAAAAAAGAAGAGCAAACCAGGATACTAATACTTTTTCAGGAAAGAATAAATAAAATGGTTATCTTATAATATCTCATCTTAAAATTCATAGCTTTTCTACAATATTCTGAAAAAACACTTAGGCCTTAATGCTATGTTATGTAAAATTTTCAGTAACAAAGCCTGTAACTTTTTAAAAACAGTAATCCATTTAGTTGCTGGTTTTTGGACTTCTTTGCATTGTGACATTTGCCAATCCATTTCTCTCTGCTCCAAATGTGCCTCAAGACAGTGTGTGTATCTGCAGGATACAGGGAAGGCAGTGGCATCCCTCCTGGTAGATGTTGCCCATACACAGATTCTTCATTTTCAGTGAAGGCAATTAACAGAATACAAAAGATTGCCTTGAATTCTGTAACACACATGTACAACTCCTATGAAATGCCCCAGGGACACGGTTGCAGTCTCTTTCAAAATCCAAGCTGCAAATTTATCTCAGTTCTTGAAAGGAGCTGCTGCAGCAAAAAACCAGGCTCACAATAACTTGACCTTTACAAAAAATGCAGTTCCCTCCACAGGGCAGGATTCTTTGGTTCCATATTCATTTGCCAAGGATGCTTGCTAACCTCAAAAATGTTAAAATCCATTAGCCTGACTCTGAAGAGTGAAGAAAACAACAGTAATTATTTATTTGGGGAAAAAAACCTTAAAACCAAAAATTCGACAACCAATACAAGGCTAATAAGTGACTCTCTCCAGCCACAGTAAGAATGACCATGTTTTATTCATAACTTAGCCTGCTGATGATTAGAAAAAACTACTTTATCATGGGAGAATGTTTCCACGAGAATTACTGCCCTCCCTGTCAACCGCAACAACCACACTTCAGGAAAGAGACAAGCTGCTCTCTCCCCATTATCATCAATCTGATTAGGTTTCCAGCACAGCTAAATAATTGCTTTAAAGTCCTTTGCAGCATAAAAATGATCTGCTATCCAGTTAAGATAGCATGGTTGGCCTTACTAAACTGGAAAATGTAGTTGAATGAAAAGAAAATTCACCACTCTCTGGACAGCTTCTAAAATCCTCCCTCAACACCTCATCTACTCAGTATTTTCCTCAAGGATAGCATTTGTTTAATCAACATGAAAGTTGATGTGCAACATCTTTGAATCTATAGGATAAGTTATGTTATGGTTACAAGATATATTTATGCTTCTTTCATGAGTCACCTTTCCTAATGTTGACACATGATTCATCCCTGTCTCAAAAATACAAGAAAAAATAAATCAGGGAGTCCATGCAGATCCATGTACTACGCCACAGGAGACACAGACAGTGAAAGAACCAAAGTACATACCTTGGCATGATGGAGATCTACTCCATACATTGATAGTTTTTTGGCATTCTCCAGGAAATGCATCTCAGCTTCTGCAGGTGTCATTCCCCTGTGGAAAAGTAACCAGTTCTGGCATAAATGTTAAGGAAACATAATCCAAAAGAAAATTCAGCAGCTGGAAAACATTTTCAGCCTGTCAGAACTATAGTTATACCCTTTATGTATCTGGGTACCTACCAGAGCCACAGCTCTAGTGCAGACCCTGTTAACTCACATGCTGCAAAGCTCTTCTCTATCCAAAGACACACAGAGGAGTCTTGCCAGAAAAATCTTAAGTACACCACTGCAGAATTTAACATCTCCTGATGCACCAAGGTGGCTCCTGAAGCAGGCTGGAGCTCACGCTGACACCCTGCGCTTACCTGTGGCTCTTGTGCAGCTCGATCACTTTGTCCTCCAGCTCTTTCGTGTGGTTGGGTGCGAAGCGGAACTCGCTGATGTAGTCGCTGCCATACTCGTCGGGGTCGTAGTCGCCGAGCTCCGACTGCACAGTGTAGGAGCCCAGCAGGGCCAGCGTGACGAACGAGCAGGGCAGCCGGCCTGAAACGATGTCATCTCTCAGCTGCAGGCAGAGGTAGTACCTGCAGGGGAGCACCAAGGCAGTTCAGACAGGGCTCCTGCACCGCTGCCCCCAAAGAAGCACCGCCCGAGCACTGGAAAGAGGCCTCGGTTCCAAGAGGCATTTGCAGACAGCCAAGCCCAGAGATCTTCAGCCATTCACAAGGACAATAATAATTTTGTAAAAACAATCCCAGAACTCCCCAAACCCCAAGCTCTTGCCTAATTTATCAGTAGGAACACCTAACTTATCTTTATACAGCAGCATGGAGATCTCTAAATAAAGTTATTACTTTGTTTAGTGAGCTAGATGAAGAAATACCCATTAAACATACTAGATTTCTATCATAAATCACTTACATATAAAACTACCTGATAATTCTTCCAGGAGAAAACAATACTTAAATCTCTCATATAGTGTTCATTTAAGAATAGGAGAACTCCAATTCTTTCAAAAAACATAAGCTGTCTCTTTAGCAACATGTTGTGCTTTCTCAAAAATACATTTAAACAGTAAGTGCTGTTAAAACCACAGAAATATGCAGTGGAAGGTTTCACCAGATACATGAAAACAGAAAAAAAAAGTGAAAAGCACTGATTTGGTGGCAAAGGCAGAACTCCCAGGGGAAATTTAGGAGTCTGAAGAGGAATAAAGCAACCCTTTCCTTAGGATGTCCTCTGTTCAATTGTGAACTCTTAGCACACTGTCTTCCTGCATAGTACCTACCACAGGGGACCCTGATCAAGGCCAAAGGCTTCATGCTACCTTAAAAGCACCAACTAGTCCATAAAACACTGAAGGCTAAAAATATTCAAAGGTTGCCAAATGTTGCAACAGGCTGAGGAACAGTTTGCTGATGGCACAAAAACTCATCACGGATCAAAACTTTTGTGTCTCCTTCCAAGGAGGAAATCAGGTGAGGTTTTTTTGGGGTTTTTTTGTGTTTTTGTGGGGGGTTTTTTGTTTGTTTGTTTGTTTTTTTTTGTTTTTGGTTTTTTGTTTTTGGTGGTTTTTTTTGTTTTGTTTTTTTTTTTTGTGGTTGCAGTGTCAATACAAAACCAAAGAGTAGAGGTGTAGAGTGCCAAGCTGAGTGACTTGAAGAGGAGGGAGAAGCTATTAATTACCACCATATTCTCTATTCCATGCACATTGATTGCTTACTTTGTCAAATGATACACAAAATTTGCATATGCATGCTTATTCTCATCTACCCTGGCTTCAGCTGGGAAAGAGTTCATTTTTCCCTAAGTAGCTGGTACAGTGCTTGCTCTGTTTTGGATTCAGTATGGTCACAAAACCACAACATTATCTCACTTCTTTTATAGTCATGATTTTACTTACAGGAATAACTTGTTACCACTGGTAAAAATGGGCATCAGGCATCTTTGTGAATATTAAAATCAACTCAAAGGAATTTACATATTGAAAAATCTGGGGATTAGGCTTAAACTACACAAAATATTTCATAACACAGAGGAGTTAACACTATCTTTTTTGCCAAAGTATTGCTTATTTTCCATAAGTTCATATGAAAAAGAGAGAAAATTGGAATATAAAACAATTATTTTCTTGTATAATCAGAGTGTAAGTGCTACCAGGAACAGCTTTTAAGCCACTTCTTAAAAGGTATTTAATGTTTAAAACACCTGGTAATGTCCTCAGATAGCTGGGCAGGGTCTGGAGGGTAGAATTTCACATTAAATGCAAACTGCCAAGCACCACCTGGAAAAAAACATAGATTGACTGAAAGCACACTGCAAATGCAAACAGAGATGCTCATGTTATTCAATCACCAACAGACTTAAAAATATCCCAGACAAGCAATTAATAAGAACAGGTTTCAGAATATTTTTCCCACACATCATACTGAAGATACTGTATTGGATCAGATTTTACAGCTCTTTTCTTATTTAGCAGGATTTCCACTGAAGTGAGGATTCTGAGTGAGCAGTAATTTATTACTAATACTAAAAAAACCTCTCAGTCTGAGAACAAGGTTTATTAAAAGTAAGCACCACACAGTCTGTACAAGTTCTAAAAACCAATAAGCCAAAGCACAGAGACCACAACTCAGAGTAAGAAAGGGCTCTGGGGTAGGGTGATGTGCTGAGGTCTAGCTGCCCAAATCAGCTCACAGCATCCTCTCAGAGTGCTGCCTCAGCACACAGCTCCTTTCTTCAGCAGACATAAATTATTGTGCAGACAAAACTGCAAGGACAAACAGAGAGTATGACTGCAAAAGTACATAGCACTGGGGAATTCTTATTTAATTATTTCACTAAATTTAGTTGACCCACGGGATGGATACTGGTTTGTATCTCCAGAGTTGGCAAAATTATTTCTGGAGTGTTAGCTTTAAATGTTGTAAAAAAAAATAATATCAAGATTTAAAAATAGAGTTGAACATGGTAGGCAAATTTAGAAGCTGTTCTGAAAAAAAAGGGTTAGGTTACACTAGCACATGACTTGAATGCAAATGAAAAGCAATAACAAAACCCCAAACCGCACTGTTCTTACAAGCAACAAGGAAATTTTATCCCATGGGAGGTCCCATCCACTTTGGTTATCCACACATCTAATCTCAAATGTTCAAGGTCAGGCTGGATGGGGCTTTGAGCAACCTGGTTTAGTGGGAGGAGTCCCTGCCCATGGCAGGGGTTGAAATTAGGTGATCTTTAAGGTCCCATCCAATCCAAACGATTCAATGATTCTATGAATGTGCAAGAAGAGTTTTGATGTTCACCATCAGGAGTTCAGCTTTTGGCAAGACTTTTGGAGTCCTTGATTCTAGGAACTTTTCCATTTTTATGGGACATAAAAGACGGTGAAAGGAAGATTTGGCTGGCAGCGATGATGGGGCATGGTCCCACCAGAGAGCAGACTATCCCCAAGGTGGGAATGCAGCCAGAGGTGACTCCTGGTTCCACAATAGATGGAAGGGACCATGGCCTGTCAATCTATTCCTTGGCACAAAAAAGAAATCAAACCTATGATAAAACTTATCATAATAGCACAGATGGCTAAGATAGAGGAGTAAGCAGTCTTCACCCCATATTTACAGGGTTGGAATAAAACCTAGCACTGTGCAAGTTAGTGGGATATAACTAACGGGATGTGAACCTTTCTCAGCCACTGGGATGAAGTCCCAGCAGTGTGGTCTGCATGTTGTACAACTCAGCCAGTTTAGCAGGACTATATATATGCTTTGGAAAGCATTATGGATAACAGCACTGCTTTTCCACTGTTGGTCTGTCCCAAACTTCTGGGATGAATTGCAGAGAGAAAGAAAATTATTACTGTCATTTTCTGCAAACACAACTGTCCACTGCCTCAAGTCCAGGATGAGACTCTTCTGCCCTGCTTAATCTCCCACTGTCACAACCTTTCATTGTCTATTTCATGGCTTGGGTACATATTAAATGCATTTCAGATATGTAGTGGGGAGCTGAGCTGCTTTACTTGCACTGACCATCTGTGTAAACTGACTCATTGTGGTCTAAAGCACCTTCCTCTCCAGATCCATCCCTTCCTTAGACCTAAAAAAGGCAAATCTACATTACTTTGTATTGCAGATCACTTACTTGTAATGAAAATAATACTGGAGGAAAGGGGAAGTTGCTCATAGTAAGTGGGCAAATTTTCCCACCAGTGTAAATTAACCTTTTAATCTTGGAGAGGGAAGGAATTTCTTTGCCAGGCTTTACCCAATTAATGTGAACTACCAGATACATTTGTTTGTGGAAGCAAAAGTGCTAGAAGAGGTCATTTACAAAATGTGCAAAGAAAAAAAAATTACTGGGGTTTTTCTGCCCATGGAAGTCATACACATAGACATTTTGTAAATTTTTAGAAGTGAGGGGAAGTAAAAAAACACAAATCAAGTTTTGAACCCTGCAGTCTCAAAAAGGTTTTCCTTTGAGTGGTTTTTGAATTTCTAATATATGAAGCCACAAAGTGAAATAGAAATATAAACTTAGAATATAGATTTTTGCTTTTAGTAGAAAGTTATACTAAGTTTATAACTAGATGCCTAGTTATAACAACTGAGCTTTTAAAAAGATTAATGTGAATTAGAAAATTCATGGTCATTTTTGGAACAGAGATCAATCTTCTGAAATGAAGAAAGAAAACGTATTTTAGATAGAGTAATATTTTGCGTCAGTGAATTATTTTAGTATGGGGCATGAACAGTGTTTCTGTATATGATATAAATATCAGTAATGCAAGAAATAATTCAAATACATGGCCTAGTCCCTAAGGTTACATTGCTTAATGTCAAACTTCAGGATTTTGCATTACTGCAAATGTCAAGTTGTTTTCAGCAACACAAGTTCACGTGTTACGAGCATCAGTAATGCTTCACCATCATCCTAGCATAAAAAATCTAAAGGATGTACATAATTCCTTTGCTAAAGAGTTGGGACAAAAGATGACTGTGAAATATGTTTTGTCCCCATGGGGAGACATGTAGAAGGGGGCAACGATAACAAACTTACTTCGGATCTGCTTCTTGATTTCCTTGGCAGGGTCCAACCAATTCTGCAAAGAAAATGTTTCCTTTTTTCAATTTGAATTGGAAAACACAATAAATGTTATTTTTAAAACAGTGCTATGAGTCAAAGCTAGAACATGTGAAGCTCTGCCACTCCTTTCTCCTTGGAGGAGCAGTAGGCAGGGCTAACACTAATTTTCAAGACATGACCCTGGGTAGAAACAGGGTTTTATTAACTTTCACAGATTTTGAGGGCCTGAATGATTTGAAATAAAGAATAAAAAATAGGAATTAGTAAAATGAACCCACAGAGATCTTTCTGCAGAGTATCTTCAGGGAAAACTGAATTTCTACAAGCCTGTTATAAAGAGGTGTTTTTGATTTTTTTTCTCTCCAATCCTGGAAAGGCTGAAAAGACTTGCTAGAGGATAAGCAAGTGCAGAGTAGGGATGTTTGCAATTCAGCATGGGCATGAGGGGCTCTCCAGGGAAAATCAGAGGCAGAACCACAGCACCTCTGCCCCCATCCACACCACGCAGAGCCCAGTGACTATGCAAGACAAAACCCCTGCTGAGGATGTGGAGAATTATCCCAGTGATGTGTTAGTACTCCAGAGATGCCAAGGAGCAGATGAAATTCCTCTGGAGGAGGCACACAGCAGCTTGGGGTCTCAGTGCCTCTGCTGTCTTGACCTCTAAGAGAATCAAATTAATATTTAAAATGCGTCAGAGCCCAGAACAAAAAGCTCGCTTTCCCCAGGACCGTTCCACTTTCTCCAAAGAAAGATAAACAAATGTATCAGAGAGACAATAAAACACTAAAGAAATACCAAACAAGCAGAACACAACAATCCCTCCCCAACAAAAACAACCAGTTTGCAGCTGTCCAAACCTGCTCTGTGGTGCAAAATCTGAGCCTGAAGATCTCCAGCTATTGCTGAGCACAAAAGCACATTATGCACCAAGAAATTAAAGACACACTAGGGTTTCTATTTACAAAGATGATATGGGACATGGGCACATATGTTGTTGTCTGGCTGGAAGTTATGTGCCAGAGGATGGAGATGAATTGCTAAGTACTTTGACATTAAAAACATGCATGTTATTGATCAATAAAAGGGGTGGCAGGCAGTTGTTCTTTTAACTGTTCAGCTCTGTAAAGTAACTGGTGACCTATAAATATTTAGTGCTTCTAAACCACATGTTAATAATGAATCCATGCTTCTCTTTCCCATAGGAAAGCATAACTACCTGAAAATGCACTTAGATTTCTGCCTAGCTTTTCTCAAAACTCAAAACTAAGCACATGCTAGGGCATTATCTTGTGCTGGCATGGATCAAGTATCTGCTTAAGTGATTTTCTGAATTACAAACAAAGAAGTCTGTAAAGAAAGGGGAAAATAAACAAAAAGACCCATTTATTTAATATCATATATATTTGAAACAAAAGGAAGCCTAGAAAACACAACTGTTGCTCCCACAAGACATAAACAGCTAAGAAAGTAGTAGAAGCTCCTGATCCATCAGGGAAGCCCTTTCAGGCCTCACAAAGCACAAAATACCTTCAGCTGATGAGTTCTGCTGAGCTACTGTGCATATTGCTAAGAAGTTTTGTATTGGTTTCTGTCAAAATATTTATCTTAAAATGCCAAAATAACACAAATTATTTTAAATTATCTTTTGATATTCTCTCTTTCATGGTACCATGTCCCAAACACCTTCACATTAGATCATCTTCAACACTTGTAATACACAGCTTGTTTCATATGGAAGTTGGAATGCAGGACAGCAGAATGTGATTCACGGCTGCTACCAACTGCTTCTGAAGACTAATGTCTTTAGTCAAATCAACAATAATGCTAAGATAAAGTCTAGGCTTAGAGCCTTCCCTTATCTTGGCAGTTAGCAGGAACAGTCAGACATCTCCTGCCTATTTGTGTCCCAACCACTATTATTAAGCCATATTTTAGTATTATATGTTTTGCAGTGTATCTGTAAGTGTAAATCTGACTTTCATCTTGACAGTGAAGGAATAAATCATACTAGAAACAGCACCAGCTATATGATTAATATATCCCATGTCATAAATTGCTGAAAGAGAGGGAACCCAGGGAAACACAGGAGATGCTCTTGAGAAGGAGAGTCACAAAAAAACAATTGCTCAAACTGTGTCTATGGAACTTGGCAAGAAGATAAAACCAACTTCTGCATTGTTTGCAGCTGTCTGGGGAGTGTCTCAGGGAGTTCTGATGTTCACATGCTGAAGGCCACCTGCATTTTTGTGGGTTACCTTTTGGTTTTCTGTGTCTCTGTATGTTAGCCCAAAGTAGTCTTTTTCCAAAAGGTTCAGATGCTCGCACACTTTGTCAAATAGCACTTGACCTCTGGAACGTTTCTGTGGGAAATAACAGAAAACAAACAAAAAGACGCTTAAGTTTGCAAAATAAAGTGATATAAGCATTAAAATAACACCTTTTTTGTCAAACCAGTAACCTCAAAATGACTCAAATCAATGCATCCACCTTTCCAACCTACTGACCTGGAACTTCATAACAATCTGCTGAATGGGGCAAATCCTCTTTTCCTAAGACCTCAAGTCTTCTTGCAGAGTTAAAAATAAGTCATATATGTCATGTTTCAACTTCCAATAGGAAAATCTCTTCTGTCTTTCAGAAACTGCAGCTTCAAGAGCATGATGAGGTCATACCTCTACAAACTGAAGCCAATTCTTTGTGTGCAGGTAGCAACAAATAGCAGTACAAAATATTCCTGGTCATGGATTATCAGAGTTGTGACTGGGGGTGGGGCAATCCACTGGAGGAAAAACCAAACATGGACATACTTTTTGCTTTGGTAACAATGTGGACTGATTTCAAAACCCATTTTCGTCTAATACACAGGGAAATGTGATTATGCCATCTATGGAAATCATGGGAAGAGCCTAGTATCTGACTGGGAATGCAGCTGGGTAAAAAAACAGCTTTCCAGTGCCCCAGTAACCTTCTTTACTGCTGTATGTCAGATGAGAAGACCTCTCACTGTCAACATCTAGAGCCCTTAGCAGAAGCTTCGTAGTATCTATCATACTGGACAGTAAAAATTCAGGTCATCTTGTTTCTCAGCGAATGTGAAATTGAGAAAATAACCCTCCAGAAAACCAAACAGACAGAAACATCCTCGTTATTACCTACACATGCCAACTTTGATATGCATTAACTACAATAAACAATTCAAAATTATTTGGGCCATATTTATCGCTGTGTTTCATCACTGCCTGCTTCCCAAAGTGCAACTCAGCTAAAGGAAAAATCTCCCCACTTTATTCTGACCACACGCATACATAAATATTTTAGTTGATGTCAGCACAGCGTTTTCTTTATCTGTAGCATACACATGGCTAGAAGTAGACTGGAAACACACTACTTGTTTCAAAGGCAATGCAGGCAGTTGACAAAACAGAGGAGAGAATGCCACCTCGAAATTTACATGCATCTGCCAACAGAGCTGCACCTGGACTGCACTTCCAGCCCAGTAGCCTTGGCTGGGAGAGGGCAGCTCAAAATCCAAGCTGACACAGCTATGCCAAACCCACGGAGCCCAGTGCTGGCCTCAAACTATTTTAGACGTCCTAAGCAAGCCAAGAGAAAAAAAATGAAAGAACTGAGGGTTGCTGCCTAACACCCAGTGAAAACATCACAAGAGATGATGAAGGGAGTTATGCAGCATAATCTAATTTGTGTTAAACTTGGTATTTTTACTGGCATTCAAATGGTATATTGGAAAGGACATTGGAAAACATCCTTTACATTTTATCAATGGAGGAACTGAAGCATGGCCTAAAAAATGTTCTCCAGCTGAGGAAGGAAAACCAGGCCCAGAAGTGCATTACAAGTGTATTCCTGTAACTTCATTTACTGTGCCTTCCAGCATTATTTGAGCAAACAGCTCTAGGGCCTTGTTCTGTGTGTCACATGCTTTCCACGCTGTAAGTAGGAAGCATAAATATGCCCCAGCTCCTTTATAGTGTCAAAACAAATGTTTAGTCAATTCTTCACGCCCTGAACTTGAAAGTAGGTAACAAGAGGTTGCTGGTTTTATACTTGGTGCTCTCTGTAGAGAAAGAGGCAGATAAAAAACATCTTAATACTAGTGTGCGGAGAGGAAGCAACTCAGAATCTTCAAACCAAAATGGTCACATTTCTGCTGTAAGCAAGCAATGCTGCATTTTGACAAATTTCTTGCTCTTCTACTTGTAAACAAACTAAGTAGTTGTACTGAATTGAGAAAAACAAGCAGGTTAGCTCTAGAGGACACCAGCTCTGAAAAACACTGGTCTGCATCAGTGCACCATTAACCTGTACTCAAACTGTGGCACTTCAGTGCTCTCTTAATTTCAAGAGTCACTCAAGGCCAACACAGGAGCTGTTTTATGTGGCCAATCCCTAGCTACAGAGATCTACACAGACGTCTGTTTTGAGAAATAGCAGCTAGCAGCTGCAAGGTATGGTGTTTTAACAGGGAATTACAGGAAACAGTTGTGCAGGACTGTGCTGTAATAAAAACCAAATGCCCAGAAAACCCCCAGTGCTCAGTATTTCTTGTTTGGCTACACACTGCAAGTGAGAGTATCTACGGCAATCTGGAACAATTTTCTCGGCAATCTAACCTCCTCCTCCTGTACGAAGATGCCCACGTTGTAGATAAGTCATTTTCCACAAAATTCCTGCTGTATCAGGATGGGGGAAAACCATGCTGCTGGTGCAAGAGGACATGAGAAATCAAAATGTAACTAACAGCTCCTCCTGGCCAGTGTCTTCACCATCACAAGGTAAGAACTGGTGATGGTTGAGGAAAAGCCTGACCAAGATCACTTCTCCTCCTACAGAAACAGCCATTAGTGTTCAAACACTCACACTGAGTGTTGGAGGAGCCTCACATCATAGCCTCACCACTGCCCCTCACCCTGCCTGTTCTCAGGTCAGAGATGACCTGTGGGAGAAGGATTTAGAGGACTCTGAGGGAGTTGGAGCAGCCTAAAATGGTGTCACCCCTGCTGTTCTCCTAATGCAAGAGAAATCCTCATGCCCCTGCACACAGGCAGCAGTGCCACTTTGACCCATGTGTAGTGGGCAGGCAGTGAAGGGAAGCTGTTGCATAAATTCATGGGAAATTAGGAGATTCAATTAGAAATATATAATTAAAGCAATTGAACAGACCTGTTTTGCCCTTGTTATTTGTTTTTCTTTTACTGCATGCCCAAATAACCCTGCCATGAAAGGCAAGGGTATCATTGCTTTGGCAGGGAGAGAATGGGAGGAGAAGAGAAAGGTCAACTTACAAAATCATACAGCTCCTCAATTCATCTTAAACCTTTCTTTTCCATTATGTTGGAGTGACAAGTCTAAGACGATGAGAGATTGACAGTCTGCTGGTTACTGTGGATCACAACTTAATGCCAAAAATGCCAATCAATTCCCAGCACTCCAAAAACATGAATCAAAAAATAAATAAAAAAAGAAGACTTTGTGCTATAAAATACTGACTTTGTAAATGAAAAAATAAAATTCTGGAAGGTAAATCTGGCATCCACTAGAAATATTGTTAGATATTTTTCAGGCATGAATGGGATGAACGGAGATTTACAGATGTGAAAAAAGACGCTTTGCTTAAGCTCTGGGAAATCAAATAAACAGAAGGGATACAAAACACAGATTAAATGGTATAAATGAACACAAAGGTCTGGGAGCAAAAACATTATGTTTTTTCACAGCCTCATCCCTGCAGGTCTATAAAGGCCAGGGTTCTCTCTTGAAGCTGGAATGGGAATAAACAGCCTCCTGGTGAAGTTCCCAGTGAAAGGAGCCAGCAGTAGCAAACTTGGCAAGCCAGTGCCTGCCAGCAATTCTCACACATAAGGAGAAGCAGCCTCTCTTCTCACCAGCTTCTTCTCAGTTTTGATGCTAAGTTTCCCCTTCCTTGGGATGCTGAAGGTCACAAAAGGCTCTCTTATCCCCTAATGGGCTTCTGCACCATGCTCAAATCTTCCCACATCGTTCTTCAGCCCATATCCCTCCATCATACCCCCATCACCTTACAAGATCACCAGACCAAGATTGTGTGAACAGAGCACAGAGTGAAGAGCTCAAAAATTCAAGTACTTCCACTTTTGCTCTGCCTGGATAACATTATTATCAAGTCAATTATTCTCATTGGCAAAAATTTAGATACAAAATTCAGTATTTCTTAATGCAGAACAATAATAAGAAAGTTTTCTTTTACTATGATTAAACCCATACGCTGTAAAGTTCTTATAATAAGCAAATATTATCAAAATGACAAAATGCAAGTGTTTGTTATCACTTCAGCCACAAAATATGTGCTGTATGGTAATCACAGAACCACTGATGGCTGAGGCTGGAGGGTACTTCTGGAGATTGCCTAGTCCATCCTCCCTTCTCCAGAAGCACCACCTAAAGCAGATTGGTCAGGATCATGCCCACTTGGGTTTTGAATACCTCCATGGATGGAGACTCCACAGCCTGTGGGGGCCACCCTCATAGTGATTTTTTTTTCTTCTGTTTAAATGGAAATTCCTGTCTTTCAATTTGTGCCCTTCGTCTCCTGTTGTAGCAGATGTGTACCCCTGACCATATTCTGGCTCTGTCTTCTTCACTCCTCCCATCAGATCTTGATACACATTGCTAACATCCCCCTGACCCTTCTCTTTTCCAGGCTGAACAGTTCCAGGTCTCAGCCTTTCTTCATAGAAGACATACTCCAGGGCCTTCCTCCTATCTGTGGCCCTTTGCTGAACTCTGCCCAGTATATTCACGTTTCCCTTGTATTGGGAAACCCAGCATTAGACTCAGTACTTCAAGACTGAGAAAAGGGAAAGGATGATCTCACTCAACCTGCTGGTAACACTGCCCAGGATGGCACTGACCTTCTGTGCTGCCAGGGAACATCAGTGACTTCTGTTCACCTTTTTGCCCATCAGGACCCTTGAGTAATAAAAACCCCGTATTGTGCCAATCCAGGTACCAAACCCATATGTTACTGTATTGTGTTAAGCCACGAGGAAAATTACATAGAAAATGAGCAACCAACAACAAAATACAAAGATATGATGCCAACTTCCTTGTCCTACAGGTGGTAGTAAGATTCCAGAAAATTCCTTTGGGAGTCAGTAAAATATAGGGAAGAGATCAGGAAGATTTCAAATGTTATGTGCTGGATTGTGCATCCCAGGCTGGAAGCCAGTTGTGCCAGAGGAAAATTTATGAGGATTCAGATCTGCCCTCTCCAAGAGATAAATTTTATTTCTGTGAAAGGCAGTAGGCTTGGCTGCCCCATGCCAGGAGGCACCACCTCTCCAAAAGGTCTTCAAGCTGCTTTGGCTCCTGGTTTGGCAAACCTGCCCTGTCCCTGAAACACAATCATTTGCAGTCTTCCTGCAGGCCATTTTGGCACCCACCCTGATAATGCAGCCTGAGTTTCTTCTGTTGCCCCTCACCCTGAATGACCCATTTTCACTTGTTGGGTAACCTCCAACCTACAGGACCAGCCACCTTTCCTAGCTCTATGCCAGCTAGAGCTGTCCACGCTGAGGACCTGTCAGTACTCAGGCTTCTTTCAGACAGAACCCAGCCCTCTGTCTGACAGATTTCTCACTGGAGGGGCAGTGCCATTCTGGGACTGGTAGCTCAACATGGCTGAGGAGCCTCTCTTCTCAGAGGGTTTCAAGGCATTGGCCAGGCAATGCCACAGCTGGCCTGACCACACCTGCCCCCTGCCCTGCTCACGTCAGGGGCCTCTCCAGTCCCTTTGAACAAGCACAGCCATGATACTGGGATCCCTGTGCACCTCCCCAGATGCCAAGGGGTTCAGTGTCTGAATATAGGACAGAGTGTTGGTCTACTCTCAAGGCTCTATTTTTGCTCACTAGCAGATTACCCTCCTCTCACTGAGAGGGAAACAGGATGAAGAGCTGATGAGCAGCAAGCAGCCCTCTCTGCTTCCTGGAAATGAAAACCATTGCAGCCTCCAAAGTGACGCACTTTGGGGCGGTTCTGCTTTGGCTTTCAATGCTGCAGTCTCATGCGGGTGCAGAATGCTGAGCAAGGGCTACTTGCAGCAAGGAATCAATTACAAGAGATCACATTCAGACCAAATTTTGCAGTGCTAGGGAAAACACAAAGTGAGAACAGAGTTCTACAGCCAGACATCTATAACAGGATTCATTTTTGCCACCAATAACCATCAACTCCACTGCACAGTAACCACAAGGTCAGGACAGCCCGATGAAATGAAACTGCACTTCCCTTTCTGATCAGCCAAGGAGCACAGCAAGATGAAAATGTATCACAGCTGCGGACCTGGAATTTAAAAGGGACGAGTTTGCATGTAACTTTCTGCACAAATACATATGCAAATGACCTTGCTGCTTTCCTGGGAAAAGCTGCCAAGCTGCCAGTGAGCAATGTCACACTAGCTCCAGCCTGGCATCCAACTCCATACAATTACTGTAATAACTCCAGTTAGGCAGGATCGCTGGAATAAGGACAAACAGATCAGTATCATGAAATCCCAGAATGAATAATTGGACTCGAACTGATGTTGAGGTTATCTGGTTCACATTCCTAATTAGCATTTGCACTTTCCAATGGATCTCAACAATGCACTGTATAAATGTGTGAGCTGGCTCTAGCCTTGCATGCTGTAATGTATTTTGGCATGTGGCTGTACTAACCTCTTCCTTTTCCCCTCTTCCTTCTGGTGGGAAAGAATTAGCTAATTCTTTTTTTCCCTTTCCAATGTTTCAATGTTTTTTTTTTTGATGAAAAAGATTCCAATTGTGCGCAGACCACTGATTTTATTTCATTTTACTGTTACAATTTAAATTACTTTTTGCAATTTAATTTGGTTGATACTTCATTTTCTACGCTGCATGGGCTGCGTGGTAGTCTCCTATGCACAAACACAAGTAAAACACCATATACTAAAATGTATATGGCAACAAAGAAGAAGCATAAACAAGGGAAGCTTCTCCATCCCCATGTTGCAGCTTCTGCAATTATTCTTGCAACACAAACAAGTGAAAATGATTAACTGGTTGTCAGGAATACTTTGTACTCACCACAGAGAGCACTCTCTTAACAAAATTCCCCCAGCTGAGTCTCTGAATTCCAGCCTCCTGACAACACAATTTCTCATTCTTTCCTCATGAACTACCCCATTTACACAAAATATATGCCAAATCCCAGAAAAAAACCCCCAATACTTCTGCAAATACTCATTACTTGCAATCTAAAGTGACCAAGCCTGCAATGCCACTTTTGTATCAAGAATCCCATTTCCGGGGGAGGGATATGAACATCACACATATGTAATAAATTAAAATGCACAGGCAAGTATGTATATAATTTGATGTATACAATACATGCATACAAAGAGATGTGAATTTGTAAGTGGATGTTCATTGTAGTTCCAAATGTAGAGAAGTTTGTGGCCACATCATACTGCTTCTCCATCTGCAGAAAGTCAATCAGAGATTCTAAACCCACACAGTTGTTCTGGTAAGGAGCACATTTTTATCTGTGAATGAAATAATAATCAACATACCCTGACATTTCCCATGTTTTTCCTGAAAAGAGTTTCAAGTACCAAAGAGCTGAACTGAAAAATTCTAGAAGCTGATCATTGCACTTTAGGCCAGAAAATTTCCAAAGATGGAGGACATGTTTTTTGAACATGTCTTGACTGAAGCCAGCTGAAAGAAATAGCAATTTTTCTCAAGGAAGATAAGTGGAAAAAGTCATTCCGAGGAAGTTTAACTTCATTTCACTTCTACACATTTGTAATTTGCATTTTCAAAGGATATTCTCTTTTCCCTGTTTATACTTCTCCACAGTTTCTCTCCACCGGGAAAAGAAGATGAAGCAGAAAGATGACAGGAGTGAAAACAACCCTGAATTTCTTCAAATATTTCATTTCTCAACTGAAGTTCACAGCAGAAAGCTAATTAAGGAGAATCCAGAAAGAAAAACAGGATAGAGAATCTTTCCTGGAGTCTTAACTGGCTGAAAATCAGCAAGTTTTCCTCTGGTTTACTGAAGTAAACATCACATGTGTAATGTGTAGGATAAAAGCATCTAGGAGCATAACATGACTTAACCACTGGAATTTAGGTCTCTAAATCCTCTGCCGTGCTTGCTGAAATTGCACTGGCAGTTCCAGAAGCATCAATAACAGTTAATTCATCTCAAAGTTCAATGTGTTGCGAGTCATGTTCTAGGCATTCCACAAAACATTTTCAAGTCTTTTCTCACAGGGAAAAAAAACTTTGGCAAAGTTATCAATGCAACACTGTACACCATAGACAAAGGTAGGATATACACTGACAAAGCAAACAACAAATGCCCTGCTCCCCACTTCCACACAGACCAACAAAAAAAAGCTTGAAAATAAAGGAAATTAACTCAGGTTGTCTTTTTATTCCAACTGCTTTGTTTCTTGCAGAAAAAAATCTGCATATGCAAAGCATTATAAACCAATGGCTTGAGTTAGAAGTACCCTTAAAGATCATCTAGTTCCACCCCCTGCCATAAGCAGGGACACCTTCCACTAAACCAGATTGTTCAAAGTCCCATCCAACCTGGCCTTGAAAGCTTCCAGTAATGAGACATCCACAACTTCTCTGGGCAACCAATGTCTCAGCATCCTCACAGTAAAGAATTTCCTCTCAAGATCCAATCTAAATATTCCTTCTTTTAGTTTACAACAGTTCCTCTTTGTCCTATCACTATCTGTCTGTGTAAAATGTCTCTTT
>NW_005054443.1:344054-358300 GCF_000277835.1 Geospiza fortis
TTCCCTCTTTTCTGTAAGCCCCCTTTAACTCCTGGAAGGCCACAATAAGGTTTCCCTGGATTCCTTTCCAGGCCAAACAACCCCAACCCTCTCAGTCCTGTCTCTACAGGAGAGGCGCTCCAGCCCTCTGAGAATCTTTGACGCCCTCCCCTGGATGAGGAGGAGACATTAAATGTTCAAAATATAACACACAGTCATTAATCATAAATGTTCATAAATGTATCCCTAGATGGACAGAACCCTCTCATCCAGTTTGTAAGCACTTGGCTAGCAAGTGTAGGAGATATTGAACAAGACATTTTTGCCAGCCTTTTAGGATGCAAAGGGAAAAAAGACACACTCCAAGAAAAGAAAATGCTCAAAGCAAAATACATTCATTTTTTGGTTCTCAAAAGCTTTCCATACTTCAACGGTAAACTGTATTTGGAAATGTCCCAAGTCAAAACTCCAGATAATATCTACTAATAAAATATTTAGCCAAAAGTGGGGGGAACTAAGAATTAGGCAATTTCAAAAAGATTTTTCTGAATAAAAGCTATATTAAAAAGACTTTTTCCCCCGTTATGAAGCTACTTCATGTACAGAAATGCTTTTCCTGAAAGCTGCATATCAATAAAAGCTCTCCAACAGTTTTATTTCTTCATTAACTTCTTTATGTGTGAACCTTCATAAAACATCCCAGTGGGTGACTGATATAGAGTAATAGTTTGAAATAAAACCTGCAATAATATTTTGCATATCTGTCTCTGCCTTTTAATTTAGAACACTATCTTATACTGCCTTGCACATATAAGAAATGCCACATAAGGAAACAGAGTAGATGAGAAGGTATTTTAACATAAAGTGATGATTGATCACTGTCTTTTTTTCACCCATGATGGTAGTACTATAATTCAGCATCTTGTTGATATTTATTGTAATACACCATATTGAAATGTATTACCATTCCTGAAAATAACCTTTTCTGTTGACCGCTAACCATGCATTTAGATCAACAGATAAACACATAACACTGCCTATGCTACAGTTACCTGCAGCAAATGTCAATGACATTGTATAATATGACATAGTTTTTATCAGGGGCAACCTTCTTTAATGCCATTTGAGCTGGCAATCCTAAACAGCCAGCACTAATCTAAAAAAACCCAGAGGACTGCTAAATCCCAGTAAGAAGATTGGTGACCTAGTCCCGATTCTGGCATCAAACCAAATTAGGGTTTTTGCCTTCTACCTCAGCAGCAGAGATCACACCAGCACTGGCACCACACAAGCTCTAAGTGTACTGAGGGGTGCTCCACACAGTTTGCATCCTTGGGAAAACAATGAGCACTCCTTTCATGACAATGCAACCATGCTAGGGGCACCCGATAAAAAATAAACACTCTGGAGCATGTTCTTGGATGTGGAAGTGTGAGAGCCTTGTCTGCACGTGCACAATGGCTACAGAAATACCTGTCAAATGTGATGATTATCAAATGCATCCCAAGTGCATCAACAGAATGCATACTGTATAAACTGAGGTCTGCTACCAGCTTACGAGTACTCTCCGATAAATGAATATAAAAATAGTGGACACAATTTCTCAATTAGAAGTTCTGTTCTCAGCACATTCATTAGCTTTACACATTTACTAAATCATGACATAAAATAATAAACAGTGTTCCATTTATGAAGGCCTTTCAGCAGAGAAAGTAACCCCCTCACTCAGCTTTCTTGAGAGCACAGATTGTTTGGGCTCGGATTTTAGCTAGACATGCAGCTGATCCATTGGCTTAATGCCTCCTGATTGCTCTACAGCCTCCTGCAAGACACTCTGCAGTAACTCAGGCAGGTCTCTCGGGATTCATGCAGCAGCTGAAGCTTTCCAGTGGCAGCTATAAATATTTTTCTTATTCTACCTATACTTGGATAAACTCAGCAAACACTCATCTCTCCTCATCTCACGTGCTAACTAACTGTGCACAAATCTAGTACCAACATAGCAAGGGGACCCAATCACTACCTGAGATATAAATAGTCCTTGGCATATATTGACAAAAAAAACCCCCATAAACAGTTTGTTTATTTTCAGCTGAAAAAGCTCTACTGTCAACATAGTCCGATTTACAGAGTAATCTTGCCATATGAATTCAAAAGCCACAGAGCTCTCTCTGACCTACATTGCCAGCCTGGAGTGAAAAAAATAAATACACTGCAGAGAAAGATGCTCTTGAGGCAGAAGAGGGAGCAGGATGATCAGGCTTTTAGATTTGGGGTACCTTAGATAGTATTGCACCATCAATGCTGGGGTTTTCATGAAAACTAACATATCCTGTTCTCAAGCTACATCAAAGCTTTATCCACTTCAGATCAAAACCATTTCTGCCAGAGTGAGATAAACCATGAGAGACAGACCTTGCTGCCTATCAACACTTTGCTTTGCAAGCAGATACTTCACCACCCCGTCCTGTCTATGATATTCTGTTCACTGTATCAACAGACAAGGATGAGAAAACATACGAGCAGCCCAGTGCTGCATGGGGCTCAGCTGGAAAAAAAATAATCACCCATATGAGGCATTAATATTTTCTTTGACATGGTAATATATTTAGAGGATGATAATAAAGTGAAGATTTACTTAGTTTGGGTCTGGAAATGGCAACTCTAAGTGTAAACGTGGGGACAGCACCTATAAATTGGAGCAACTAGAAACAGAGTTGATGAATTTAGACAGCTCGGTTGGGACTGGAACAAGCAGCAGGCACTTCATGGACACAGAAACAGAGCGGGAAACATGACAAAAGGCAGGGAGGCTTGGCAGGAGCGTGACTGGGCAGCGACATGAAAATCAGCAACTACTGTGTTGGTTGGGCATGAGGTACAGGAATGTACACACTGTACAGAAACAGCAGAAGGCTTTGAGTGTCCATTTGGAAAAGGGAAAAGACAAAGCCTGTCATCTACTCTTTTTGATTTATATTCCAGCAGTCATTATTGCATGCATTATTCCAGCATGCATGTATTAAAAAATACATGCAGAGGTTGGGTGCTGGCTGCACAAGGCACTCCAGTAAGAAGCTGGAGGCTCTTTGGGGCCAAGACCACCCCAGGCAATAAGCCTGGAGAAGACAAACATGAAGGGACTGATGCAGTCTTACCCTGGTGAGGCCATCAGCAAGGATGGTGACAAGGACAGGACCCCTGGAGCCAACAGACATCTCTCAGTCTGGAGTGAAAGGCAGGTGGAAGATCATCCTCTCCTGGGCTCTTGCAAACAGATTAACCAGCAAGGAACCTTGTAGTACCTCAGTTTGAGTGTGCATGATCAAACCTAGTTTTTAAAAAACTTTGCCAGATGGAGAACAAGCTCCTGTTGCCTGGCTTGTGTCCAGCTGGTTCCCCAAGAGGAGGGAACCAGAGGCACTATTTCAATAGAAAGTTTTCAGTTAACCATTTAATCTCAAAATATATGCAGTTTCAGAGCAGCTGAAAGTATTTGTCAATGTAGGTGGACTGCTCACAATAGTTTTGAATGTTATGAAAAATGGCTGGCACCTCCACGGTATCAAAATGACTATTTTTGCCTGATAAACTCAACATTTCACTGCACAAATAATTTTCAGAAACTATTAAAAAAGGACACTAGTTAGGAGGATTAGATGTAGAAAATATAGATTGGGAGAAAATGTGTACTTTTTTTTTTCTTTTAAGCTTCTGCTATTTGATTGTGACCATGTCCTCATGGGTGCCAAAATGTGTTATTTAAGGCCCCACCTGCTGTCCACTTGGTACATCTAAAGGGGTGATTTATTTTTAATTCCTCATTCTTCATTCAGTCTCTAAAATACTTGCATAGGAACTGGAGAAAATACCTGTCTAGTCGTTTAGTTGTCTCCCTACCAAGGTTACAAGAGACCTTCCCCCTGAATACCACACAGCCCAGATGCCACAAGAAGCTGTGAGGGGACCTGAGCCTCCCCTGGCAAGCCAGAAATGTTCCAGCCCCACTTCCTCAGCCTTGGGGCATTTCCAAAAGGCTTAGCTCAACCTGACTTGTTTTGATTTAGATTTCTTTAGCTTCAGTGAAATAAGAATAATAATCATAATTGCTAAAAGGGAGCCCAAACATTTTTATTTTTAATTACCAAACTGAAGGAAAAAAACCCTTTCTCTTCTCAGACTCACAGTTGATTATTATGAGATCATTATGACATTGGTGCTGATTTCCAGATCATTATGCCTCTTGAATGGACAACTATTTTAACTTATAAAAAGAGGCCTACAGTACTTGGAAAAAGCAAGTCAGAAGAACTGTTTATTAACTTTATTCAGCTGAAACATATTCAGGCAATACTCAGACTCCTACTGACATGTGTCAGGTAACATAGATCTTAAGTGAATCCCCTGGCTAATCCAAGTCAGCCCTAATTAGAGGGTCTGGGGACAGAAAACATCCTGTGTAACAGCAATGATGCCTCTCAAACCCAGCCACTTTTACTGAAACATATCCTGGGGAAGAAACAAAACCCAAAACAAAGGTCTTCATATTAAATTAAGTGAAGTGTAAGCAATGAGTAGGTCAAAAGGAAAAGACTTATTAAAAAAACTCCTCTTGCATTCAATAATCAGTTTTGCATGTAAAGCCATTTGCAAGAGACTGTGTGGAATTCATTAAACAATTAAAATGTGCAGGGGGTAACTGAAACAGTATCCTTCAGAACGCAGAGTGCATCTTATTACATGTTTTCCCTCCTGACCTTAAAACCTTCCTCAAAACCGAGGAGAAATTTGATGTTATTAAACTCCACACACAGGAACTCCCAGGGAAGTGTTAGCTGGGACTGAGTGTGGAGGGGGACAACGGGGCCATGCAGTCCCCCTCTATCATACAGAAACACAGGAGGGTTTTTCTTCCAGAGGGAGTCTTGCAGGTATGGAAAAGCAGCACAGGCAGCCACTGCTCTCTTTCATCGCTGGCAGAGGTGGCAGTGCAGAAATAATTCTGCTTTTTCTCAACCCTTCAAGCCTGTCCTAAGACAATCTTCAATGAGTTATTTTTTAAGGAAGCATCATGCATTCACACTTTTTAACAGGAAAATGAGAAAACAAAGTGAAAAGCAATACTTCAACTATTAGAGAATCCATTTATTTCATGTCCATTTTGTCTTCAAAAAGGATTATCAGCCCATACTTGTGTAGGGCAGAAAGGGACCAGTTCACTCTAGTCTGCTTCGGTCCATGTCACAAATCCCGGTTTCAAATGTATGACAAGAAAACTTCTTGCTATTCAAACTCAAGCATGCTACTCTGATGTCGCCTGAGGATGTGGTGAAACCCATTAAGAAAGTGGGGTCTCCACCAGGGAGGAAGTCACCAGAAGTTCATTACAAAGGTGTAACAGTGGCTACAGCATGGGACACCAAACCACTGCCCAAGTTGCATGACTGAGAAAACTGGAGTTAAAAATACCCATATACAGTGTATTTTTACCAGTCCCTTCCCACCTCAGCTGACCCCCACTCACACAGAAGTGGGGTAAACAGAAATACTTTGTGAGCTGTTGTTTCTCCATGTGCTGTGCAGCTTATCTGGATCATACGTCAATTTGCTGTTTGATGTAGGGCTGCAGAGATGCCACAGACAGGCTGCCATGGAAACATTTGTTTTCATTCACTGGTGGCCTGCATGATAAGAAAGTCTGAGTGGTACAGGAATGACGAAAGAGTATAAATTACCAATGGCCTCAGACAGCTGAGCCTTTCAAAGTGAAATCTAATTATTTTACCATTTATTTAGACAGATTATGTTACAGCTTTCTGCCCTCACATTGTGAGTGACAGCATGTATATATTTAGAGCAGCAACAAAGACAAATTCCGACTTGTTTTAGGAAGACACTTTAAATTAGGCTATGTGTAATGGAGAGCATGACAGCTTGTTCCACTTGCATCTTTTAATTAAAATGCAGTGGTCTAGATAACAGAAAATTGAGATGGGGCAGATATGGACAAAAAGGGAAATAAATCCTGGAAGAAACATATTGTACTACAGCATTTGAAAGCTCCTACTTAAAGCTGAAGAAACCCAGAAATAAGTCATTTTTGCTTGTTTTCTTGAATCTTAGGAAAAACTTGAACTAGTGTGTTCATTGCCTTTTTTGGGTTATCTGAAATTAATTTGCAGTCTTGGATCTTGCTTTCTCCTTAGCTCTTCAAACCAATGAATGCAAAGCATAAGTCTAGCTGGCTTAAAAGAGACAATGTCAAGTGCAGTTTTGGCCACAGCTCTGGCCTTGGACACTTTGACAATCAACATTTCTGAGCATGATGCTGGTTGGGAGAGCACAATAAACAACCCAAGGAGAACCACTGCCAGCAGGGGTGAACATCTGGTGCAAACCACCATGCTTTGTCTCTCTGAATGGACTGCATCAAGTCCTGTGATCCAACGCCCCTCAGAAATCCCCAGGTTCATCATGAGATGGGAGAAACACACAGTTGCCCTGAGGCTGTTTGTCTTGGCAGACTGGGGACAACGTCAATGTACAAACACCTCTTTTCCAAAAGCCAACAGCCTTCCCTGGGGAGGGGAAGCACCATCAGGTGGCCATCCCACCTTGGAAAGGAAACCCTGCTCTGAAATACGGCTGCCACTACCATCTGCAGGCTTCTGGACAAGAGCAGCACTGGGGGTACAGATGGTAACACTGGTGGTGTATGGTTTTGGAGGAGGATGAATGAACAGGTTGGGTTACCTCCTTAACCTGGTTTTGGCTTGTAATATGTTACTGCATGAAAGACTTTCTGGGTCAGGACAGATAAAGCACACAGGCAGTAACATTGCAGGGCCTCAAGGGAAAGCCTTTACCTGATATTTGCTGAAGATTCTTTTACTGAATGGCGACTACATCAGATGACCCCGTTAACCTCAGCTTTGAAGTAAGCTCCACTACACTTTCCCTCATACATCTCATACAACATGAAAAAACTCCCAGTGTCACAAATGCAAAGCCCTGAATGTGAGAGAGATTGAAAGATATAGCAGTAGACAGTGAAAATGCTCAGCATTAAATATGGAATAAGAAAGAGGGGATTCTGAAACAAAGGACAGCAAGGGCATAATGGATTAACCAAACTTGCCTCAGAAGTGTCTCAATCTGTGAGTACGTGCCACGCTGGCTGCCAGGTCATTAGTGGGATGAACACATAATTGATAAGCTGCAGGTTGCGCTCTACTGGAGAGCAATAAGCTCCTTTAAATTACATTAATATTTAACATATATAAAAAGCATTTGTCATTTGCAAAGCACTTTATAGAGTAACTGATGGATTCTATAATGATGCCCAACTCCCAGACTAGGGAATGCAATTCTGGAGAGATAAATACCTGGCCTGCATCCAAATCAAGATTCATTGACAGAGCTATTATTCTAGCTCAAAATTAGGTTTCTAAGTTTCTGGTCCCTCCAGATCACATTGCTTTGTAGCCATCAATAGGTAGAAGCATGATACACAAGGAGCAGAAAGAAAGGAACTGACAACACAGGATGACATTTCTGACTCATTTAAAAATTGACACATCCCTACCTTGGGTCACTGTCCACTCTGAAAGATGCAGTTATGTGGGTTGAACACAAGGAATGAAGTATTAAATATCTGATTGCCATGTTGTCTGTCCCTCTTCCTTTTCTTTTAAAGAATTGTTCTTGGGGAATTTACTGACCTCCATAATTTGCTGGGTGCCTTAGTATACCATGTATTTTATATATATATATATATATATATAAAAGAAAGAACTGAGATTAGCTCACTTGCTTACAGCATGGTGATAATAACACCAAGGGGGTGGGTTCAATCCCTGTATTGGCCATTGACTTAGGAGCTGGACTTAATGATCCTTTTCGGTCCCTTCCAGCTCATAATAATCTGTGATTCTGTAAAACTTCATGACTTTGTGTGCTGCTGACAGAGAATAACACACACACACACACACACATATATATATATCAGTATGTATGTAAGTATGCTTGTGCATATATACATTTTACCCCCATTTAAATTGATACAGTGAGTTCACTTAAAGGTGATCCTTAAAATAAGATGGCATTTTGCTAAAATATGATGGATTGTTTCCCATTCTGCAGCACTGAGTTTCTGTGTAACTGACACAGAACTTTATTACCCAAAACTTCTGTAGAACTTCAGCCTTCCACACAACTTCATGAGATGTCTCCTGAGACAAACCCTCAGATTCCCTGCCCTACTAACTCCCTTTGTGAATACTTTTTTACTCCTCTGGAGAAAAAGCACAGTGAAAGTCACATCATTTGTCTTGGCTGGACTCAGCACCCTTTTGCTGTAGTTAAACTTTATGCATGTAGGAAGTGGACCTCCTTTGGATCTACCAAGAATTCCCATGGCCTGGAGTGGGCTGTGCCACAGAAGTACCTGCAGCTGTATCATCAATACAGATGCAAAGTCTGAATCACACTGTTTAAGGCATGTAAGGTGTATCACCACCCCAGCTGCACTCATTCCCTGAAATGTTTGTTCCCCCTAACTAACTTTGCTTCAATGTACCCCATGGTCTACTCATCATCATAGCCTTACAGCTTCATCATTTGAAAAGTCATCCTTTTAGGAGCTCTCTTCTCATCAGTATTACATTCTGCCTGGGAAGCCTGATCATCTTAGAAGCAGATAAAATGATTACTGATGACAGTCAATACAACTTGAAAACATTTCAGCAATGTAAGTAGAAAAAAATCACACAGAACTTATATTGGACATTATTCAAGAGCTATTCAGAACTTGCAAAGCAGAGGGAGAAATCTGACAAGCAATAAAACAGGATGGCTTCCATATGCCAGCATTTTTATGCTTCAAGAGAACTCAAGTAGTGAAAGAGTGAAACTTCCTATAAAAAGTATTATTCACAGCAGTTTTTTGCATAACTGGAAATCTAACATAACAAATCTCCCTTTCTGCTCCATCTTAGATTCTGATAAAGCTCAGCCTGCTAGACAAGATTTCCATAGAAATCTTATTTGGTAAGATTTGCTTGATTGTGTTCTGAAAAGTGACTCACATTTTACAAGCAAGTGGCAAAAGCTGAAATGAGTTGACTCTTTCCATCAAAGCCAGTATGAGTCATTCCTCCAGCATAATGGCTCCCACACTATCCCTCAGTGACAAAACTGAGACTGCAGGTCAAGAAATGACCATTTAATAGTCACAAAGGATGTGTCCAGATAGCCAGTCCTAAGCTGAAGGAAACAACATGCGACTTGGCCAGTGAAATTAAAAGATACTCAGCCACATGGATAGCTAATTTGCTGTAAGAGTAGTAAAATACCAGCTTCTGTTTGCAGCTCACTCCTAGCATGACAACATTTGACCCAAACTGTAATGCCAGGGTTAACTAAAAACCAATAAAGTTTTTCCTCACCTGCCACTCTCCAAAGCACCTAAAATCAGAGCAGCTGAAGGACAAGAGGGCTGTGTGCAATGTGATTGTAAAGATGCCAAAGATTTGGCCCCCAGTCAGGTACTCCTTTTCTCCATCCTTTCTCCATGCTCCTGTGGATTTCCCTTTCAAGCCTGCAGACTATTTCATCCCTGCCTTCATACTCTCCTGTTCTCCCCAGGTGGCTTTTCTTCTCCATGGAATTCTGCAGTTAGCGAAAGGATGGCTGGCTTAGCCAGGCCCTCCAAGACTCATCCTTCCCCTGCAGCCACTGCTTGGTCAGGCTCAGCCTTGTCTTGTGTGCATGACCTTCTGACCTAAAACAGGACAGGCTGGTCCAGTGCTCAAAAATCACCTTGATGACAATGACTGAATGGAGAAAGGGTCCACCCTGAGATTCCGAATTTTCTCATGCTTACTCTGAGATGCTAAATGTGCTCACTTTTTGCTTTTCTGGGGTCTTCTGGAGTTGAAGGGATCCTCTTAGCATGCGTCTGCCCACAGGTACAGACTGGCTTTTAAGTGACAGCAAAGATCATCCCTCCCAAAAGTAGGTTCCTCTCAGAGTCCCAGCAGGGAAGGCTTCCTTACAGAAAAATCACAGCATCTTTTTGCCAGTAACATTCAAACACAGTTATGATTCACAGACATCACGGAAAAGCGCACAAAACTCTCCATTCTCACTGCAATTTGCACTTGACATTTTCCCCACTTGCCCAGGGTGTCTCTCATGCCCGCAGTAATCTCGCAATAGTCAGAATTTCTGTATGTACAATGACTCAATGGAAGACTCAACTCAGTAAACTACCAAGGAAAAGAAAAGTCCAGTGAGATCAAAATCTTTATTTGTTTATGGGCTTTGTTGCCCATACTTTGTTTTCTGCATTCTGCTGTGGCTTGTGCCAACAGAAAATTAATCCACAGTCTCTGGCTGTTTCAGGGAGTGCTCAGAATCCCTCACCTAGCTCAAATCTGTGCACCATCTTCAACAACCTCCAGACAAAACAATGAAAGTATCTCTGTGCTTGGCACTGGTGAAATATCATGCCATTCATCCTTTTTCTTAAATTAGAAATACAATTTTCACCATTTATCTCCTGACAGGATAAAAAAAAAAAAAGATGACAAAAAGCCATTTACCTCTACTTCACAGGCATATTCTGATCCATCCAGGAGCGTCACTTTGCATTGCATATTTTTCGGTTTCTTGACGATCTTTAGAGGAGACTTGGAAAGTTTGCTAGATGAAGATTTTTGAGAGAGCTTGTCGTCCTCTAGCTGCTGATATTCCAACTGTTTTGCACTCGCAGCAGCAAACTCCTGTTCTTTCTCTGTAGCCTATAAAGAGAAAAAAAAGACACTTTTTGAAATAAAATAAACCAATCATGCCTTCCAATTCACTGTACATGCTGCACCCAAGCATTTAAGTGAGCCTTCTTTGGGGGCTTGGACAAGAAAGCCCCTGATGCAGGACAGTCTTTACTGAAAAGATTTCCCATATTCCTTCCAGCCCTCCCTTCTCCCTCCAAAATGCACAGAATACCCATGAAGGAGGGGCATTCATGAAAATATTTTAAGGCTTCTGCTTTTTCCACAGGTACAAAATCCCACTTCCTGTACTTGTTTTTTGGCATTTTGGAAGCACTGAGTAATCACAAAATTTTGTTGATGAACAGATACTCCTACACCTTCTTGATAATACTTTGAAGTCCTGCACCTGTTAAATAATACGGTGTTTCCATGGTGTCATATGAATAGAAAAATACCAGCAAGTTTGCACTAATTTTGCTGTCAGTGGGAAAACAGTCCCTGAATGAGAGCATTGACCCCCACTGAACAGCATGAATTCATAAGGGGATTCATCCCTGGGAGAGTGAAAGGCTCCTCAAGCACTCAAGCAAAAGGTTAAGAAAACATGACAGAAGTGAGTGGCCAAACAACTTTAATGTGCAGCCAGCTGGCTAAATGGACAGAATGAGAGGATGAATTTTGCTCTCTGCTGATGCCCAGTAGGTCTCTCAAGCTGGAGAGAAGTAGGTGCTATTTGGAAGAGGGGCAAGAAGTAAACGACCCTGGCTGCTTTTGCTCAGGTTTATCTGAGGGCCAGGCCATTTGAATTTCCCGTGATGCAGCACAGCCCCCAGTCCTCTCCACAGCTCAAGATGAAAGCCAGAGCAGCTCTACAGCATTTCACCCTTCCTAGCAACAGCACTGTGCTGCAGTCATTACCCTTCTCATCAGTTATATCCCTGATAGACTCCAAACAAAACCTCAACAGGAGTGCAGTAATACCTCAGCTAAAGCGTAAGTTAAATAAAAACATCTTTCTGTTATCTCACTACAAGGCAAAAAAACCTCCACCTGCTCTGGCTCTGAATTATTTCGGTGTAATAAGCAACAAGCATTAGTGGAAATATATTGTAAATTAATCCTGCAAGTCCGTTTCCTTTCATTGTATATAATAAACCTTCATGAGAATGGAGCAAATCCATCCAAAGGCTTTAAGCTGCTTTGAGACCAGAACAACGTTGCATCATATAACCTGAAACAACACTGTACTTCTAATCACGGGGTACTGTCCCTGAGTGATTTCATAAAAACAAGCTTTAAGTTTCTCCTCTGCCTTCTGACAATGGGGCAAAGGACAATTTGGAGCTGGCTGTGATCCCTACACTGTTAGCTGCCACCAATGCCCAGCAAATTACAACGAAGTATGGCAAGACCCCACAGCCCTCCACTCCCTGCAAGAAAGACAAAGCAATGGCCTCCTGGACATTCCTGGATGGGGAAACTGGAAAAAAGTGGGGCTTAAAAGATAAAGAGGCAAGAGTTCCTTTCAAAATATATTGCATCTCCTGGGCCTTGAATGTTCTTCCTCAGGAGCAGCCTAGCACCAGCCATCTCTTCCCCCATCTAGCTCCCAAACAAGAGGAATTCCTCCTTCCAGCACCTGGACACCAGCTCTGTACCCGGATGTCAAGGTCGTTGAAAACTGGTGGGAGATGAAGGCACAGTGTATGCAAGTGGATCAGCTGTTTGCTGGGCTTATAACACTCACAGCAGCTGTGATGAAGAGGGAGAGACCCCCTGGGCTCACAGCAAGGCTCGAGGCCAGCTAGCCTTCTACCACATCTGCAGCCAGCTGGCAATTGGACCAGCCTTGTGCAAGGAGAAATAAACAACACTGAAGATGCCTCCGGCTTGGGCCTCTGTGCAAAACTGCACTGCTGCTGGTGGGCAGAGATGATTTCTGTGTGTTTTGTCAAAAGAAATTGGCCAGGAAAGGTGTATGTGCATATATGTTGGTAAAAAAAGCAATTCCAGTGATGGGGAAAAACGCACTGGCTTACCCAGTGGCTCATTACATTTCTCATGTGAGGGTTAGCCCTGTGCTCCAACAAAAACCAGCCAACAAAATACACCAGAATGGAACTAATCTCTTTCAAGAAAACAGAAAAGCTGCTCGAGAAAAAAATCCACAACAAGGACACCCCTCATCCATTTAAACCTTAGAACCATACTCAGCCTGTGAGCAATTTATGCCAATCCCAATGGACTAGTCATTATTTTCCTTCATAAAGTCAGTCAGTAGATCAAGACTACTGTAGAGTTTTGCTTATCTATAAATTTTAAAAAATATTACTGAGGTTATTTTTTTTTGTAAAGATTCCCATCTACATTAAGATCAGGGGGATGTGTCTAGGTTAAAATCATACAAAAGGTTTTCCTCTCATTTTTCTGGAGAACAAAACATGCCAAGAACTATTACAGAAGATTCCCCCAAACTATGCTGACATGTTCAGGCATTGAGGTACTTTCAGACTGTATTAAGTCTCTTCTTCCTAAAGAAACCTGACATCCTGGAATCCAGGGGGTAAGAAAAAGGCCAGTGAAAGACCAATGTACACAGTGAATTATTTTTCACTCTGCAAGCATAGATTAATTTTCTCCTAAATTCTTCTCCAGTATTTCCGCACTGTTTTGTTTTTTTGTTTGTTTGTGTTTTTTTGGTTTTTTTGGGTTTTTTTTTTAGTTTCTGTGTCATGACTTTTCAGTATTTTTAAAGTGCTATGGACGAAATTCTAATGCAGCACAAGTTGCTTCGGGGTTTGAATTTTTTGAGGATAATCTCTCTCATATATGACACACTATGTTCAAGCCCTTCTAAATCTGGACCTCCTCTCAAAGGATGCCTCTGGAGTAAGGGGATTCAGCAATAAAGATCTTGGATGCTCTGCAGCTTCTCACTGGGGTATGAAGTGATATTGCCACACTTGCAAAACTTACTAATCCCATCTAATTATGGCAGTTGCTGAGAAACTTTGGTGCCCAACCTTGTGTGATGCCAACTTTTCTTTCTCAAAGAGACAGAAAGGCAGGCAGAAAGTGAGGCTGCATTATTACACCTGATAGGAAGGACTAATTCTTCTAATACCTGTTAATTTCAATATTAAAAGGTTATTCATCTACATTAAAATGTTGGGGGGTTTTATGTGCATAGGATGACAAAGAAAAGCTACTGTCATGGATTGGCAACTTAAATCTTCCTTCCCAAAGTTCTCTCATACAAGTAAGAGCAAAAATCCACTCCCTCACTGCAATTATGGACCAAGAGGGAGAATAAGATCCTTCAGTTTTTGGCTTTTTTTGACACTATTGCAAACAGATTTGTTTCTTAGTGCTGCATTTAAATGTTCCTTTCCTGAGATACAGACACCTAAAGCACTATGAAATACACTGGGCTAATCAGTGCAGTTGGATTTGGCAGTCTGCTTACAGCGTGGACATTTGGATTCAGTCTGG
>NW_005054443.1:358345-367281 GCF_000277835.1 Geospiza fortis
CTATCTTGCCTTCTACAGAAACAAGCTCACTGGTGATCTTTGGGATCATGCAGCACATGAGAGCACCCCACACGTCTAAACACATGTGGACAGGCTTGGTGTCTAAATTAGTTTGGGCTTTTTTTTGTGTGTGTGGTTATTTTTGAGTTGGGCTTATTTTGTTGTTTGGAGTTTTTTGTTGCTGTGGCTGTTTATTTGTTTTACATTTTTAATGTGAAAAGAAACTTGAAGTGGAAAGATTACTGAAAATGTCTGGAAAAACATCCATATAAATAATAATACTTATGCCAAAGACTGATAGAATTACATTTTTAATCAATGACCAGTTTATTCAACACCTATCTCTTTTGGAGAAGTTTTGCTTCTTTTCCCCAAACTAATTTCAGAGAACTTCTGATCTATTTGAGAGATCAAATTTGCTTTACCAGCATTGTCTACCCCAACCAAGTAAAAGAACAGGAGCCCACTTCAAACAGTCAGGATTTTTAAAACGATGGAGAAGAGGAGGAGCTAGACTGGCTTATTCCACTCTCCAAAGGTAAATGTAATCAGATGAGGGTCATAACCTTACGAAGCTAAATGAAGACATTTGCAGGTACCTCATTAATTGTGTGTCACTTACCCATGAAGAAAAATGCCTGTTAATCCTATTGACTGGAAATTATTAACAGAAAGAAGAAAGCAGCTTCTGGAAATTTAATAAGTGCAACAATGAACTAAATGGAAAAGCACACAATAGCTCTTCTGAAACCTATTACATGAATAGCTCAAGTAATTATAATGCAGTAATTTCAGACCCATGAGAAACTTAAGGGACCACCGGTTCTTCATGGCTCATACATCAGACAAGCAAGCATGAAATCACTGTTCAGCAGGTGTCAAAAGAAATGAACTCTGAAAATATTTTCAGCTTCATAAAAACTGACACTGTTTGCTATCTAATGCAAACGCAAGGTCGAAGATGTTTCCTACTTAGTTAATGAGACTGCCCTCCTGTTTAAGCACTGGGGGCAGAAATTCCTGCCGTGAATTTGAAAACATTCTGCGTGAGAACTATTTTCCTTTAAATGCAAAGGACCAACCAGCCCAGACCTACAGCATCCCATCAAACCCCCTTCCACGCGTATCTGGATGTACATTTGCGCTCCACACGTGCCAGGCTGGTTATTTCCCGGGAGCAGTAGGTGGGCACTCAGCCAGTTGCGTGCAGTGAGCGTGTGTACGTGGGCTGCCTTACCTGCTCCTTTCTGACGGGCGTGCTGTGCGCTGCCACAGCCGAGAACTGCTCGAGCGCGGTCTGCTGCTCTTCACTCGGCTGCTGAGGCGGCTGCTGCGGCTGCTGTGGCTGCTGCTCCTGAGGCTGGGTCTCTGCCGCCCCTTCCTGAGCAGGGCTCTCCTCCTGATCCTGCTCTTTATCCTTGGACTCGGAGTCTGATCCTGATTCTGTAGTCATGGTGGGTTATTCTGCAAGACAGGGTGAGCAGACCTACTGAGTACAATCTCATGGCTGTGGATTTGTAAGCTAGGCATACAAAAAGAAAGATCAGATGGTTTTACTCTCAATACCCTCAGCTTTTAAAACTTAAGTGCCTATCACACTGGCCCAACCAGGATCCCTAGGAAAGCTTACCTGGTGCAAAAGACCAGGTCTAAATGCATCCATACTCTAGGGAACAATATGTTGCCAAAAAATCTTATTCTACATAGTAATATGCAGACATCATAGGACTTATGTGTAAGTTAAATACAGAATACATGGTTCATAATTCATAGAGAGAGAGCAATACATTGGGCCTTAAATCTAACAAAACCCAGTGGAGTTTGGGTTTCTAAACCATGTGGAAACTTGAAAAATTAAATATCTTGTCCTTTACATTGAAATCAACAGGACTTAAGCTCCTCAACATCTGCACTCCCTTTTGGAAATGTACTCAAGTACTTTTGATGCTTCCAAGCAATATATTAATAGTTGAACTAGATGATCTTAGAGGTCTTTTCCAACCTAAACGATTTTATGATTCTATACATACTAGAAACATCTGAAATGGGTCCACCAACAACAGTGCAAACATACATTTGCCCTTAAACCCTATTCTGTCCTCCCCACTTGAGTTCATCTACATTTCTGTCATTTCTTTCTAAGTGCTAGAGCATCTAAAAGAAAACATAAAGACTTCCATTAAGTCATTCTAAGTGTTAGATTTCAAATGAAGGGAACACAACTTTCATTGAATGTGAAAAGTCTATGTTTCTACTTAACTTTGTCCAGTACTAAATCAAAATGAAAATATTAGCAATATTAATTCAAAATTTTAGCTACTTTAATTAAATAGTTTTGTTGCAAATATGTGGTTGGCACCCAATTCTCAAACTAAATGCTTGCAAACCCAAACTTAAAAATACTGTGATTTTTTACCAAAACAAGGATTTGAAAATGCAGACTGTGTCAGCTCAGCAAAGGGAGTGTGCTTTGATGTTTGTTACTCATATGTTCTCAGACCTCACAAACTTATTCTTGAATAGTTTGCTACCAAGCAACTTGAAGGCTAACCAGTCTGCTGTGATCTATTTCTGTTAAGTCATCAGGACATGATTCCATTAACCTGGTAGCCATGGCTACTGTGTGATACAGGTGATGCCACAAAACATACATCTGCTAATTCACCTGCTAGAAAGTCACTGTGAACTCCTAACATACACTACAGTGCTTACTAGTAGAAGCAAGTTTATTATAGAACGTAAGGAAAGTACAAACCTTTCTCTTTTTCTTCACTTAAATGTTTGACAGGCTAAATTGGTCGGCAGATGTTATAAATGAGGCCAATTACTATTTTCAAACTCACTTGTGTATTCTGCACTTTCAAGGCTAAGCTCTCCAGTGAATACATGTCTCTGCAGAGCAAAGCAAGTCACAGCACCCAGCCTGTGCTCAGCTCCTGCACTGTGTGTGAGGAGGGGGGTGCCTCTTCCCACCCCCTGCCAGCCAAAACAGCACGAGAGAGAAGCAGAACTAGAAAGTATACATGGCAGATTTATGCTTCAGGCCACATTTTCAAGGTACTAACATGTGACATGTGTTTAGAAACACATCATAAATTTCTACACTCAGACTGGCACAACTGTATAAAAAACACTTTTTGAAATGTGTTATTTAACAAATTGTCCTTAGCATCTACAAAAAGCAATAATTAACTTGGGTCTTAAAATGTGACAGTGAGAAAGGTGTTAATTTAACCAAACTCCAGCTGTCCATATCTGAGATGGTCACTTTAAATGCAGAGCAGAAAAACAGACGTTTCAGAGAGGGATTCATCTGACCTATTTTAAATTCCTGCTTTAAGCTGTGATAAATCACATCCTAGAGCGACTTCAATTTGCTACGAAGGAAGCCTAAACAAGTTCCTCCAGCGCAGATCACTCAAACCCATCCTCCATGTTCAATTCTCCTAAGCCATTCTTTTTTGTATGCTTTAAACATTAAATTGAACAACAATGTTAATCTCTGAGAGTTTTGCTTTACCCATCTGTCAAATCAATGTGGAATAAACTATTCTTCATCTGACACTCATTATATTTGCCTTGCTTTAAAAGCACCAGGTCTCCACAAATGCCTCAAGTTTGCCCCCGCCCACCCCCACCCTGTTTTGTACAAGTGCTTGAGGACATGAAATGCAAATTAATAAAATAATTATCGCAGTAAACTCAAACTATGTGTTCAGTTTTCTTTTCCAGAAACCACGAATTAGTAAGTTACCAAAACCTAACTTACAGCTACAAAAATCATTGCTCAAACAATATGAAAGAGCACCTATGACCAATACAAAGAGTAATGCATGAAGTAAGTTGTAATACTTTTTCCCTCCTCTTGATATTACTTAGAGCAGCGCAAATAAACAGCAACCATCCTACTTGCTGTATGATATATACTTCTCTTTAGAAAGAGGTATTACTCTCTATAGGATCAGATTGCCAGCCAGTACTAACCAAAAGTCTGTCTTCTTTCAGCTGACATAACCATGCCTCTGAAAGCCCATTTTTGCACCTGTGTAGCTTCTTTCCCAATGAACATTTGTATCCAGTCTGTTTGCAAGTATGGAAACAGACATTCAAAATAACCCCATAAACCACAACTTCATGTAGGATGAAATGCAAACAAGTTTTACTGTTCCTGCCAGTTATAATTTTGAATCTCAGAGAACAACAAATGAGGTTCTTTTATTCTTCTGGGACATTCTTGCATGAAGCATAGCCTTACAATAGTGAGTTACTCTCTAGGAGTCACTGGTTTTCTCTCCAGTTCCATGAGTTCTTGCTGGCTTTAAGAGCGCTTTATTAGCAAACTTTGTGCGCTTTATCAAATCTTTCAGCATAAGAGATTTCCTGGATACAATATTACTATCATTAGTCAGACAGCAGATGGATTTAATTAACCCAGGGCTGCCCATTTCCAAATGTCTTTATTTTCCCATGCATGCAGCACGTTTAATAACAAATACTGAGAACAAAATACTGTTCTTCCCACACTATTCTCTTACAGGTGTAAATAGAAGCAAAGCAAACACATTGCAAATCCCATTTCTTACTAACTCAGATGAGAATACTGTTAAGATTTATCTCCTTCCATCTAGCGCGGGTTGAAAATACCTACATTACAAGGCAGGAAACAACATTCCTCTCTCAGTGCAAACCAATAAGTTGTTTTGCCTTCCTCAGCAAACAGCTGCTTATCCACATGAACTCTGACAGCATTTCATTTGTTATAAGTAGCACAACAATCCTCCTAGGAAGAGGTAATTTCACTTATTGAAAGAAATAACAGTAATCTTAAGAAATTTACCAACATAAATATTACTCTACCTTTGTTTGTATGCAGCAAACCTGACAGAATAGCTGGTAGTGCCTGAACATTTATCAAGCACCCAGCTGACTGAGAATTTCTTATTCTTATTTGATTATTTACTATACAGGCTACGTACCAAAACCATGACTTCTAATGTGAATTTCAGCACAGGAAGAAAGAAAACACTCAAGTTCCTTAAAGTTTTTCTGTTGCCAGCACAGCCTCTGTATCAAATTCCCCTTTCCAGCAAACAGAAAACAAGGCAATGAAGAGAAACTGGGAGCACTACCTTATACAAATGAGGTAATACTATGCAAGCCAGATGTGCTCTTGGATAGCTACACTTTGGCTTACAACCCAGTATTCAAAGATTCCAAAAGATTAGCTGAGTCCAAACTTAACACAGATGCTGCTATAACTGGATAGTCCAAGGCAAAAGTACATTTGGCTGCAGAATGAAAATCAGAATGAAAATTAAGTCTTTTGATTAAAGGGAGGGGCAGGGGGGAGAGGGGAAGCCCAAAACTAGCTTGCCTTAATCGACTACTAAAATTTGAAGCTAAAAATGTATGTACTGTCAGCAGTGTAAAATAAAAATATCATTAAAATATTAAAATGTCAGTGTTTTAGTGCTGCTGACAACAGATAAGGGAGTATAGATATTAATATACCATCAAAGTATTAAAACACAACTTCAAAAAATCAACATGGCATTCTATAATGATTTTATATATAATGTAACCAAATCACAGAAAATAAATCTTTTCCTACCTTCACACTACACAAAGACATTACATAAAGATTACAAAACCTGCAAAACCCCTACATCACAAAACCTGACACAACACCTAGGCCTTCTTTCCTTCAGCTACCAACCTATTGCAGCTTGGGGGATTCCCATTTCCATTACCAATTACTCACTACAGACTTAGAGAACATAATTTACTTTTTTCCATAAGGGAACCAAACCCATGTTGTCCTCTGTGTCACCTGGTCCCCTGCAGCAAGTGACAGCCCCAATCTACTGTATAAATTCATACATTCAAAAACTTGACACTCTACCTCTCGTTTTTCAGAGTACAGGCTTTCTGTGCTGCATCCATAGAGCAACAAAATTCACAGCTAATTGACAGCAGAGCCCACAGTTTAATTAACATTGCAGTCATTAATAAACCTTTATTTATATATAAATACATGCTACTGAAAATATCTGCTATATTAAGCAAACAGAAGTCACATTAGACAAGAAATTGCAAATTGATTCCGAATAAATTGTGATGTAATGAGAAAACAAAATTGAACCAAGTATAATTAAATGAACTATACATAGCCACTAACTATTTCCTGTAATGCACGGATTAATGATTTACATTCAAATGCTTCTTTGATCTGATTAATTCTCTTTGTAGAAAGTTCTCCTTTAATTACAGTAATTCTTGAAGATTGTTATAAATCTTTGCAAAGGTCCAAATTTGGAAATTATGTAACAAAATAATGATTCCATACTTCAAAAATAATTTTCTGCATAATGAGAGACATATTTATCCAATAACGATGAGATGCTGATGAGAAGAGCATATGGAGAACAATATTGCTGCAATGAGCAGTGACAGAAATGCCAATATATGTTTCAAGAAAAGAATACACACCAGAACGCCGACTTCTACGCTTGAAATATAAACTGTTTTCATCAAACTGCCTGAACCTCAGCTCACTTCATTCCAGTTGGGTTCCCTTTTAGGAAAACAATAATTTTCTGTTGATCCTCTTTAATGTGGATGAGTTTCACCCTCACAAGCAGGAGGCACCCAAGCCACAAACGCCTAGCACAAGGTCCCCAAGAGTTAAAACCAGCTCCTTCTTGACCCATCACCAGTGCCAGCAGCAACAGCAAGGCACTTCCCTCGCCTTACAGTTACTTCAGTAGATATCAACAAGCCAAAGGGCCTGCAGAGATGTGTCCTGAATGGACATGGGTGGGAACAACCTCAAAATGGGCCATTAGATGCCCCCTCCAAACCTCATGCTCCTGTCACCTTTCTCATGCTGGCACCAGTGTGACTTTGGGGGCCTGGTGGTTCAGCTGGGAGGGCTGAATCTCCCCAGGATGGGGAGGGGGAACCAACAGCCCTCCTCTGGGCACTGATGGGTACCCCATCTGTCTGACACAGCTGTGGGGCTCCAGCCCAGCAAGTGCAACCCTTATGCTTCAATGCACAAACACACCAGCTGTGCTGGGAGTTCACTACTGCACCTTAAATGTACACATATAGGCACAAACTCATTAGAGTCAGCAAAAAAAAAAGCATGAAAATAAAGTCAAAAAAGTAATAAGAAAAGAGACAAGAGGAAAACCAACGGAGAAAGGTGCTGAGCATCTGGATGAGCTGCCATCGTGCTGGCAGAGAGTGCTCCAGGCTAAATGACTTAACAGATGTGGTGGCAGAGGACAGGGGCCCAAGCACAAATGCAGGAGGGAGACTGCAGGGAGGGCAGGGAGGTGTTAATCAGCAATTATAAAAAAAGATGGTTGAAGGTGTTGCAAGATATAGCATGATTTAAAATATTTGTTTGGCCTTCTAGGAAGGCGCATGATACAGATGTCTTTAAAGGTATCTTTCAAGTTTCTTGATGAAGATGAAAGGAAAACCAGAGGCAACATCTAAGGAAGGATTAATATTATCTGGAGGAGATGGAGAAGGCACCTTAAAACCACCAGACACACCTTTCAAAGGGGACAAAAAGGGAACTACAGACATGAGTTACCTGTCAGGACCCAAAACTCCCCGATCCCAGGCACACGTGCACCCCTTGGCAGCACCACCACAAAATGAAAATACAGCCAAGTGTTTCCGGAGAAACTTCACCTAGAAAGCCTGGGGACAGAAACTGCCAGAAGCTTTGAAAAGACCTGGGAAGGGGAGGAATATATCAAAAAGGGATTGTACACCAAAGCAGAACCAGAGAGACATGACTCAGGGATGAACATAAAAGAGAAATGAAGACTAGGATGCCAAGTGACTTAGAATTAACCAAGAGATGTGGCAAACAAAAAGAAGAGAGTCTCTATAAATACATGAAAAGGAAAACCAGGCCTGTTACAAAATATGAGAAAGGCTGAATTCTCCAGTGCCTTATTTCACAGCAGCTAGCTGGGACCAGATAATGGGGGCATATTTCACTTGACACACAGGATGTGCAAGTTCAGGTTGGATGGAGTATGGGAAGAACAGAGCAAACACATCAGTCAACCAAGTGGTTTCAAGACAGCAGGAGCACTGAAAAGGTTCCTACAGTGCTTGGGGAACCACCATCAATCATCTTTAAACCATTAACCACTGCTATGCAGATGCCAGAGAGGCCAGGTAAGGTCTAAAAGAAATGAAAAGACCAAACACAGAAGCCAGTCTTACAAAGGAAAAGTGGGAGCAGAAAAGCCAGAATACTTCTAATATCAAAGTTACTGGAGCACACTGCAGAAGGATTTCTAATCCTGTAAAAATAATGAGCTAGGAACAAAACACAACAAATGGCTAACATTAATGTATCAAAAAGTCATGTCAAACTAGAGTAATGCCTTTCTCACTCTCTCTGACAGGGCATCTGTCCCAGCTGATAAAAAGGAAGTAGAGTAGTACAGATGACAGAGCCTATCTTTAGAAAGGCTTTTAAAACAGCCCCACATGACTTTTTCATGAGCGAACTACAGAAATAGCTCATGTTATCACAAAAGAAAAAGGAAGGGTGGGGGGTGGAAAGGTGTACAAGTGATTAGAAGAACCCAAACCCTAGACTACCTAACCCACAAAGTTATCAGCACCATGATGACAACCTGCAAAAACTTACTGATTTCAGGAATCACAGCTATTTGGGGATCAGTGGAAGATGGGAGAGTGCCTGATCCATGCTCAGTATCACACTGATGAGGTTGGGATACACCCCTGGCATCCTCTCCTGACTTAAAGAAGAGCAAAGCAGTCTGAAAGAAAACCATGTATTTGCTGAATCTGACTGCATTCCTGTAAGGGTAATGGCAGCAGTAATGGGGACTCAGAAGTGAAAAGTGGTGAGGAAGATGAGGGTGAGGCAGCAGGAA